>NC_088223.1:51063804-51363804 GCF_036934945.1 Oncorhynchus masou masou
AAGCCTCCTCAGTGGGAGTCAGAACAGGGTCATGGAGAGGCTGCTTGTTCATGTGCAGGAGGCTGAATATATCTTGTTCTAGGAAGGTTTGGGTCCTGGAGCACATAATATCTGAAATTACTTTACAATCATGGAACACAAACAGAAATAAAACAAAGGAACTTTTTACACCAACCGTCCATCCAGCCACCACCTGCTCTATGCGTTTTGGGCCAGATGGCTCCTGGTTCAGTGGGAAGACCAGCTGCTATGCCTTCTGGTTCTGTAGGACCACACTCTGCCAGCAGGACACCTCTTTTGACGTTCTCAAAAGCCACTTCTCTTTGGATCTGTAAAAGGATATTTGTTAAATCCTCAGTTGTAAACAGAGGACTGCATTCAAGACTACCCTTTGATGGTCTTACCCGTTCTGTCTACTTCCTGGTCAGGGGTGTTTCCAGGGTGCTCTGGTTGTGTTGAAAGTTCTTCAGCTGCTTCTTCGTCTTCATTAAAGCACTGGGGGTCTTACCCAAGGTTCCAATGAGGTCAGACAAATTGATTTTGTCTCTTTTACCTGTCATTCATGACACAGACAGACATACAGTTCAGACTGTCAAATCACATGTTCCTGGAGCTTGTCAGACATTTAGCTACACTTTTCACTACTTGAACTGTCAAACTATCTTGATAAAAGCACAAGGCATTTTGAAAAAAGTAAACCGGGTACATTTAGTTTAATTTACCTTTGACTGTGAATTCTGACACCTCAAGGCTTTCTTCAGACCGTTCAGCAAGCTTCTTCCTAATAGTATGAATAATGCACATTGACACAAAAACTGATCAAACATACATGACCACAAAAGCAACACACACAAAAAAAATACATTACACACTGTTGATTTCATTCAATTGGTAGGCTAAGTCCTCCGGTCTGCATTTCTCTTTGTTAGGTTGTAATTTGAAATACTTGCTACACCAGAAGTTAATGGTTATATGTAGGAGGAATGTATATGGTGGGTTTAATTGAGGGTGGATAAGATCCACGGTTTTGGAAAGTTACTAAGTAAGGAAAAAGGCAATCACGTGGTTGTGATCACTGATAAGGGTGGATAGCTGAAGATTAGTGAGGAATGTGGGCCGAGGTCAGGTCAAGTCCCATGAAAGGAGAAGGAACAGTTTTATTACCCACATCACATAACTTCCTGCCTAGCAACAGAGATGTAGTGTTTAGAGAAAAGGAGGAGACAAAAGCCTAAAGGGGGGTATAAATACTTGTGCTTGTGTAAACATGTCTTTGTCTTATACAGCTGAATGACCCAGTGGTTGAATAAACTTGGTTTGAGCTTTATTAGTCGTCCGTGAGTCTTACTCTGTTCATTTAGAATCTAACATCTTGTACAACTCCAGAAGCCCCACGTATCTAGGAATGTACCATTAAACATGATCAGTTCTGACCTTTTCTCCCCCCCCAAGTGAGCTGATAGCCTCCAGTAGCTTGCAGTGTTTCCTCTCATCATCACTGCCTCCCTGTATCAAACATGACACGCAGTACCAAAGTTGACTGACCAATCCATAATGGATTTGCTTGTTAGATTCAAAAAGTTAGATTCAATAGAGGGATCTCCTTCTACATGTTTCTAAAATCCTAAATAGACAGATATGAGCAATTCCAGGTTAACGGAATTACGCTTTGACTCAGATTATTCACTTTAAAATGTATGCCAAACAAAAACCATTGATTTCAACATTTACAAATTATAAAAATTATACAACTATGACAAAGGACAGAAACCACTTCATGTCACCATTCTCTCTACCTCTGCTGAGCTGTACTCAATGAACAGCATTCTCACATACAACGCATTCGGAAAGTATTCAGACCCTTTCCCTATTTCCACATTTTGTTACGTTACAGCCTTATTAAAAAATTACTAAATGATTATTATAATTACTAAATTATTATTTTTCCTCAATCTACACACAATACTCCATAATGACAACACAAAGACAGGTTTAGACATTTTTACAAATGTATACAAAATAAAAACAAATATCATATATACATAAGTATTCAGACTCTTTGCTATGAGACTTGAAATTGAGCTCAGGTGCATCCTGTTTCCATTGATCATCCTTGAATGATCCTACAACTTGATTGGAGTCCACCTGTGGTAAATTCAATTCATTGGACGTGATTTGGAAAGGCACACAACTGTCTATATAAGGTCTTACTGTTGACAGTGCATGTCAGAGCAAAAGCCAAGCCATGAGGTCGAAGGAATTGTCTGTAGAGCTCCGTGATCAGGGAGGTGACAAAGAACCCGACAGAGCTCCAGAGTTCCTCTCTGGAGATGGGAGAACCTTCCAGAAGAACAACCATATCTGCAGCACACCACCAATCAGAGCTTTATGATAGAGTGGCCAGACGTGTCACAGTCGTCCTCCTCTTCATCTGAAGAGGAGAAGCGAGAAGAATCGGAGGACCAAAATGCAGCGTGGTATGTGTTCATGTTCATTCAATGTGTTCATTAATTAAAGAAAGTACTGAACACTGAATACAAAAACAAATAACGACCGTGAAGCTATAAATGAGACCTGTGTTGACACAAGCAACTAACATAGACAATCACCCACAAACAAACAGTGAAACCCAGGCTACCTAAGTATGATTCTCAATCAGAGACAACCAATGACACCTGCCTCTGATTGACAACCATACTAGGCCGAAACATAGAAATCCCAAAATCATAGAAAAACAAACAGACTGCCCACCACAACTCACGCCCTGACCATACTAAATAATGATAAAAACAGCAGAAATAAAGGATAGAACATGACAGTACCCCCCCCCCCCCCAAAGGTTTGGACTCCGACCGCAAAACCTTAACCTGTAGGTGAGGGTCTGGGTGGGAGTCTGTCCACGGTGGCGGCTCTGGCGCGGGACGTAGACCCCACTTCACCATAGTCTTAGTCCGCCTCCATGGCTTCCTAACCACGGCGACCCTTCTAAATGACCCCACTGGACAGAGGGGCAGCTCGGGACAGAGGGGCAGCTCGGACAGAGGGGCAGCTCGGGACAGAGGGGCTCTGTCGCCTCTGGACAGAGGGGCTCTGTCGCCTCTGGACAGAGGGGCTCTGTCGCCTCTGGACAGAGGGGCTCTGTCGCCTCTGGAGCGGGGGACTCCGGCAGCGCCAGACAGGCGGGGGACTCCGGCAGCGCCAGACAGGCGGGGGACTCCGGCAGCGCCAGACAGGCGGGGGACTCCGGCAGCGCCAGACAGGCGGGGGACACCGGCAGCGCCAGACAGGCGGGGGACACCGGCAGCGCCAGACAGGCGGGAGACACCGGCAGCGGGAACACCTGTAGGGAGGAGACAGCCTGGTGCGTGGGGCTGCCACAGGACCCACCAGGCTGGGGAGACCTCCGGGAGGCTTGGTGTTAGGAGGAGGCACCTGAAGGACCGGGCTGTGGGGGAGCAGTGGAGCTCTGGTGCACAGCCTTGGCACCACTCCCCCGGGAAGGATCACTACTCTATCCCGGACCCTCCAGAGCACAGGCACAGGTTGAACCGGGCTGTGGGTAAGCACGGGAGATCTAGTGCCTACTACGCGCACCTCTCCATTAGGCTCCACTCCCACATTTGCCCGGCACGAGCGGAGCGCAGGCATGGGACGCACTGCACCCTTCCAGCGCCCTGGAGACACAGTACGCAGAGCCGGCACAGGATACCCTGGACCAAAACTGCGTACTGGCGACCAGACACGCTGAGCAGGCACCATACGCCTTGGCTCGATGCCCACACTCGCATGACACTTTCGGGGGGCTGCCCTATAGCGCACCGGGCTATGGGCACGTACTGGCGACATCGTGCGCTTAACACGGTGCCTGACCAATAACTCAATGCTTATAATAAGCACGAGGAGTGAGCTCAGGTCTGCTACCTGGCTTAGCCCCACACCTCCTGTGCCCCCCCCCAAAAAATGGGTAAAATCTGTTTACCTGTCGTACCTGTCGCGCTGCCGTGCTGCCTCCTCATATCGCTGCCTCCAGCTCTGCTTTGGGGTGGTGATATTCCCCAGCCTGTGCCCAGGGTCCCTCTCCGTTCAATATCTTCTCCCATGTCCAGGAGTCCTGTGATGCTGGCCGCTGTTGTTGCTGCTGCTGCTGCTGTCTTTTACCACACTGCTTGGTCCTTGGTTGGTGGGTGATTCTGTCACTGTCGGAGGAGAGGCGAGAAGGATCGGAGGACCAAAATGCGGCGTGGTATGTGTTCATGCTGAATATTTAATTAAAGAAAGTACTGAACACTGAATACAAAAACAAATAACGACTGTGACACTATAAATGAGACCTGTGCAGACACAAGCAACTAACATAGACAAACACCCACAAACAAACAGTGAAACCCAGGCTACCTAAGTATGATTCTCAATCAGAGACAACCAATGACACCTGCCTCTGATTGCGAACCATACTAGGCCGAAACATAGAAATCCCAAAATCATAGAAAAACAAACAGACTGCCGACTCCAACTCATGCCCTGAACATACTAAATAATGACAAAAACAGCAGAAATAAAGGTCAGAACGTGACAAGACGGAAGCACTCTCAGTAAAAGGCCCGCTTGGAGGCCCGCTTGGAGTTTGCCAAAATGCTCCTAGTGTACTTTTATACCACGAGAAACAAGATTTTCTGGTCTGATGAAACCAAGATTGAACCCTTTGGTCTGAATGCTAAGCATCACGTCTGGAGGAAACCTGGCAACATCCCTACAGTGAAGCATGTTGGTGGCAGCATCATGCTCTGGGGATGTTTTTCAGAGGCAGGGACTGGGAGACTGGTCAGGATCGAGGGAAATATGAACGGAGAAAAGTACAGAGAGATCCTTGAAGAAAACCTGCTCCAGAGCACTCAGGACCTCAGACTGGGACGAAGGTTCACCTTCCAACAAGACTACGACCCTAGGGACACAGCCAAGACAACGCCGGAGTGGCTTCGGGACAAGTCTCTGAATGTCCTTGAGTGGCCCAGCCAGAGCCCGGACTTGAACCCGATTTAACATCTCTAGAGAGACCTGAAAATAGCTGTGCAGAGACGCTCCCCATCTAACCTGACAGAGCTTGAGAGGATCTGCAGAGAAGAATGGTAAAAACTCCCCAAATACAGGTGTGCCAAGCTTGTAGCGTCATATCCATGAAGAATCGAGGCTGTAATCGCTGCCGAAGGTGCTTGAACAAAGTACAGCGTAAAGGGTCTGAATACTTGATACACTTGATATTTTTTAAATACATTTGCTAACATTTGTAAAAACCTGCATTTGCTTTGTCATTATGGGGTATTATGTGTAGATTGATGAGGGGAGGAAAAACAATTTAATCAGGCTGTAAAGTGACAAAATGTGGAAAAGGGGGTCTGAATACTTTCTGAATGCACTGTATTTCCACTCTTGTCCAGGTGGGAGAGTGCAGTATGAAGTGCAATTGAGATTGCGTCATCTGTGGATCTATTGGGGTGATATGTGAATTGGAATGAACCTAGGGCAGGGGTCTCCAACAGGTCAATTGTGAGTAGCTCGCAGCCCAACTATGAGTAGCTTGCCAAACAATTCTGAAAGTGCATGCAATTTAAGTGTTCCACCGAAAACTTTCAAACAAATCTCACACATCAGACAGCGCAAACTCCCAGCTACAATCTAATCAATGCAACATTGACATTATCACACCACCTCCACTATTGGCTTAAAAATTCAAATCTGTTGCTGACAGGTGTATAAATTAGGCACATAGCCATGCAATCTCAATAGACAAACATTGGCAGTAGAATGACCTTCCTGAAGAGCTCAGTGATTTACAATGTGGCACCGTCATAGGATGCCACCTTCACAACAAGTCAGGTCGTCAAATTTCTGTCCTGCTAGATCTTCCCCGGTCAACTATAAGTGCTGTTATTGTAAAGTGGAAACATCTAGGAGAAACAATGGCTCAACCACGAAGTGGTAGGCCGCACAAGCTCACAGAACATGGCCGAAGAGTGCTGAAGCGTGTAAAAATCATCTGTCCAAGATTGCAACACTCACTACTGAGTTCCAAACTACCTCTTAAAGCATTGTCAGCATAATAACTGTTCGTCGGGAGCTTCATGAAATGGGTTTCCATGGCAGAACAGCCGCACTCAAGCCTAAGATCACCATGCATCGGCTGGAGTGGTGTAAAGCCCGCCGCCATTGGACTCTGGAGCAGTGGAAACGTGTTTTCTGGAGTGATGAATCACGCTTCACCATCTGGCAGTCTGACGGACTGATCTGGGTTTGGTGGATGCCAGGAGAACACTACCTGCCCCAATGCATAGTGCCAACTGTACAGTTTGGTGGTGGAGGAGGAGGAATTAATGGTCTCCGTCTGTTTTTCATGGTTCGGGCTAGTCCTCTTAGTTCCAGTAATGGAAATATTAATGCTACAGCATACAATGACATTTTAGATGATTCTGTGCTTTGGGGAAGGCCCTTTCCTGCATGACAATGCTCCTGTGCACAAAGCGAAGTCCATAGAGAAATGGTTTGTTGAGATCGGCGTGGAAGAACTTGACTGGCCTGCACAGAGCCCTAACCTCAACCCCATCAAACACCTTTGGGATGAATTGGAAGGCCGGCTGCGAGCAAGGCCTAATCGCCCAACCTAACTAATGCTCGTGGCTGAATAGAAGCAAGTCCCCACAGCTATGTTCTAACATCTAGTGGAAAGCCTTCCTAGAAGAGTGTAGGCTGTTATAGCAGCAAAGGGGGTACCAACTCCATAATAATGTCCATGATTTTGGAATGAGATGTTCAACAAGCAGTGAGCTTGTGTGGCCTACCACTTTGCAGCTGAGCCGTTGTTGCTCCTAGACATTTCCACTTCATGATAACGGCACATACAGTTAACCGGGGCAGCTCTAGCAGTGCAGACATTTGACAAACTGACTTGTTGGAAAGGTGGCATCCTATGACGGTGCCACGTTGAAAACCACTGAGCACTTCAGTAAGGCCGTTCAGTAAAGCCATTATTTTGTATATATAGTGTATATTGAGAGAAAACATAGTGTACAACTTCTTGTACACTAAGGACCCGGGGAATATTTGCTGGGGAGAGAAGAGAAGAATGTGACCATTTGAAAGCTAAAAAAATAGTGAAATGTTTAAAGCTAGAAAAGGTTGGAAAGCCCCGGCTCTAGGGTGTCTGGGATGATGGTGGTGATGTGTGTCATGACCAGCCTGTCAAAGCACTTCATAATTACAGATGTCATTTAGGCAAGTTACCTTGGGGCTCTTGGGAACAGGGACAAAATGATGGTCAGCTTGAAACATGTTGGGATTACAGACTGAGACAAGGAGAGATTGAAAATGCCTGAAGACACTTGCCAGCTGGTCTTCGCATGCTTTGAGAATGACGGCGGCCTTGTGACTTAACTTTTTTTAAACGTTTTGCTCACATTGGCCACGGAGAGCGAGATCACACAGTCATTCGGAAAAACCGGGGCTTTCACGCAAGGCACAGTGTTATATTCCTCGAAGCAAGCATAAGCCATTTAGCTCGTTTGGGAGTTCTGCATCACTGGGCAACTCATGGTTGGGTTTCCCTTTTGTAATCCGTTAACGTCTGCAAGCCCTGCCACATTCGACGAGTGTCGGAGCCTATGTAATAGGATTCCACCTTAGTCCTATACTGGCCTTTTGCATGTTTGATGTCTCGTCTGATGTCGTAGCGGGATTTCTTGTATGCACCCATGTCCATATCCTGTTCCTTGTAAGGGGTAGCTCTAGCCTTTAGTCCAGCACGGATGTTGCTTGTAATCCATGTTTTTTTTTTTTGGTTTGGATACTTTCCTATCACTGGTACTTCCTGTTTGAGCAGGAGAGTAGTCATGGTCAGATTGAGGTAGGGTGGCATTTTGCCCACTCTCCCCTATGCACTCACAGCGAATTGCGGACTGGTTACGTGCTTAACTATGACGCTGCTAAAAAAAACTCTGGCTTTAAAATGGTACAGTTCGTGCATATTTAGGAGTTGAGAAATAAATAAAGTAGGAACGGAAAGCTAGGAACTTTCTCTTTAAACTGTTGTTTCCTGCTCAATTGGAAGAATTGTTGGGCATTGACTGCTTGTCAGAATGCAGGTTTCCCTCTGACTCGTAACTTGAATGCGACTCGAGATGAATATTTATCTCACATAGAATGCACAACAAGCAGACAATGTAAATTGATAAACTATTCTACTATGGGCTTGTCCAATTTTTCAAATCATTACTTGTTACTTTATTTGCAGAGGAAAAGTAAATGTGGACAGTTCTAGCATCTTCAAAGTGGGCCTCGACAGAAACATTTGTTCATGTTTCATATTTTTTGGGCTTGGCGACTATGATTTTGCCATGGCGCAACACCACAGTTAAATGAGTACAGCAGAAAGACTGGAGCTATGGATGCAAGGACTGACCATCCATGATATCAACGTTATAGTTTTAACAACGTTTTGAGGCTACACATTGTTTACATTTACAATGTTTGCAAACATTGGCGTAAGACAAGCTTATATTTTGGGTTCTGATGGGGTACGACAGCTGAACTAAGCATTTATAAGTTATATTCTGCGCATACCAATATCCCTGTGAGCCTCCCCGGCCCATGTTGCCCAGGATTAAGAACAGAAATGAATAATGTTACATTGTAATGTATTACACCCTCTACAGTTATTCCCGAATCCCTTGGACAAAATTATTTTAGTCTGTTAGAAATATTCATAAATAAAATGACCCCACTGAGAAAATGACCACACACTGCAGTATGGTACATTACATTGTATTCTAGTGTGCTCTACTGTACTGATCTCTACTTTACTGTACTGTTCTCTACTGTACTGTGCTGTCCAAACTTGCGATCCTATCAAGAGCAGTGTGCGGTTTCCTCTTTTCCTTCAACTACTTTTCAACGTCCATGGACGCCCCTTGTTGGCCGGTCGCTCAGGGGGGAGGATGCTTGTTACAGTAAACGGAGGGTAGGTGGTAGGTGTCATGGTAGGTGTCAGTAAGAGCCATGAGATGTGACATTAACTGGGCGAGTGAGAGCGTCAGCGAGAGGGAGAATGAGGGGTCGTCCAGACTTTTCCAGTCTTTTTACTTTTCCAGTCTTGCTTTGTCCACCAAATGAAAGAGAAAGAGAAAGAGAGAAGAAAAACTGTCATGAGCTGAACATAACAGTCAGTGGAAGGTAGGACAGTAGCAGGTGACCCAACTGTGGCTTGTGACTACAATGATTTCCCATTGCAGTAATTAACAATTTGATAACATAATGAGTTTTAATCATGTAATAATTCATAAACAACCTTGATATCAGTAAAAACACAAACTAATTGGTAGGTCTACCTTAATTGTTACTTCTGGGAGCTTTCATTATCCTCCCTCCACATGAGGGAGAGAAATTAGAATATTTTAAAGATGTTTAGATTTTTTGGTAATGGAATTACAAAGCACAAAGCAATGTTTCTTAAACTTACAGAAGGCAAATAATTTCTCCAAAACGAAATATAAGTGTTGCTATTAGTTTGGCAGGAGTTCTTACTTCAACATTATTTAGGGTGTCCAAGCAAAAATGCCTATTTTGACAAATGGGTCAAATAATATGTTAATTGTGTAGATAATCCCCTAAAGTACTGTCTATCATAATCCGTTTACACTTGTTGGATGGTCAAAATTAGGGTGACTAAATCAATGGAAGCCACAAAAAAAGTGGTCAAAAATAAGGACATTTGCACAGCATCGAATTAGCTTGGCTGGATGCTGTGCAAGAATGAAGGCTAGCTAACAGGATTCTCTTTCCCGTTGAACTCGTCATATTTCTTCTCTAATTTATTTGTATTTAACTTGGAAAGTCAGTTAAGAACAAATTCTTATTTACAATGACGGGAGCCACAGGACATAAAACAATAGAGGTAAGATAGATATCGATTTTGAGATATGACATGTAGTAGTATTTTCATATTTAGCATACACTTTTAATATCTATTTCTCACAAAAACAAGTGTATCTCTGAAATGTCAACAGCGTCAGGGCACTGTGTGTACCACAAGTTTAAAAAAAAAAAATTCAAAGCCTTTCACACTTCATTCCGCTCATCATGAAAATGTTTTCTTTTGCAACCTGCGGAAATGACCACCACCACATGTAAAATCGAGTTGCTACGAGAAAGCTGCACCCCTCAATCGACAGAGCTCGCTGCTTTATTATCGGATGTATTAGATTATGAATTACTTTTGGGATATAATGTTAATGAAATATTTTGAGACAAAACCCACTGAACGATTACATTTACATTTACATTTAAGTCATTTAGCAGACGCTCTTATCCAGAGCGACTTACAAATTGGTGAATTCACCTTCTGACATCCAGTGGAACAGCCACTTTACAATAGTGCATCTAAATCATTTGGGGGGGGTGAGAAGGATTACTTATCCTATCCTAGGTATTCCTTGAAGAGGTGGGGTTTCAGGTGTCTCCGGAAGGTGGTGATGGACTCCGCTGTCCTGGCGTCGTGAGGGAGTTTGTTCCACCATTGGGGGGCCAGAGCAGCGAACAGTTTTGACTGGGCTGAGCGGGAACTGTACTTCCTCAGTGGTAGGGAGGCGAGCAGGCCAGAGGTGGATGAACGCAGTGCCCTTGTTTGGGTGTAGGGCCTGATCAGAGCCTGGAGGTACTGCGGTGCCGTTCCCCTCACAGCTCCGTAGGCAAGCACCATGGTCTTGTAGCGGATGCGAGCTTCAACTGGAAGCCAGTGGAGAGAGCGGAGGAGCGGGGTGACGTGAGAGAACTTGGGAAGGTTGAACACCAGACGGGCTGCGGCGTTCTGGATGAGTTGTAGGGGTTTAATGGCACAGGCAGGGGGTTTAATGGCACAGGCAGGGAGCCCAGCCAACAGCGAGTTGCAGTAATCCAGACGGGAGATGACAAGTGCCTGGATTAGGACCTGCGCCGCTTCCTGTGTGAGGCAGGGTCGTACTCTGCGGATGTTGTAGAGCATGAACCTACAGGAACGGGCCACCGCCATGATGTTGGTTGAGAACGACAGGGTGTTGTCGAGGATCACGCCAAGGTTCTTAGCGCTCTGGGAGGAGGACACAATGGAGTTGTCAACCGTGATGGCGAGATCATGGAACGGGCAGTCCTTCCCCGGGAGGAAGAGCAGCTCCGTCTTGCCGAGGTTCAGCTTGAGGTGGTGATCCGTCATCTACACTGATATGTCTGCCAGACATGCAGAGATGCGATTCGCCACCTGGTCATCAGAAGGGGGAAAGGAGAAGATTAATTGTGTGTCGTCTGCATAGCAATGATAGGAGAGACCATGTGAGGTTCAGAAGAATCAAATGTGTCTTGGTCAAGCGTATTTAAAAACAAATATATATATATATATTATAACATAGGGAGGTGAAATTCATTACCAAAGCGCATATTCACCCACTCTGAGCAGAGTGATGCATTTCTAATCCATCTGTTTGCCCAGAAATAAAAGCCTTTGCTTATTCCTAATTTTAAGGTTTGAAACTTTGATAAATGTACATATATATATTTTTAATATTGATTCTTAGCTTTCATTTGACACCCAATTTGACATGCTCAGAACTAGAGATGAAATGGTATGAACATTTCATATCACAATTATAGCGACCAAAATTATCACGTTTATCAGTATTATCGTGGTATTGTTAAAACGTGCTGGAAATGTTCAAAAAGTACTGATACACACTGAAATCATTTCACCAAGTTATATATTGAAAACCACTTTGTGTGCATAAACATTCAAATAATAACATTAAACATGAACATTAAAGATGGCACCATGTGGCCATGAGAGGTAAAGGTTTCCCTAGTGCAGGTTTAAATGAACACAACCTCAAGTAAGCAAATCAAATGTACATATAAAAGCAACACAAGTAAAGTAATGTGCATGTAAGAACAATACAACCATATGTAAACACATCCAATGTGCATGTAAGAACAATACAACCATATGTAAACACATCCAATGTGCATGTAAGAACAATACAACCATATGTAAACACATCCAATGTGCATGTAAGAACAATACAACCATATGTAAACACATCCAATGTGCATATAAGAACAATACAACCATATGTAAACACATCCAATGTGCATGTAAGAACAATACAACCATATGTAAACACATCCAATGTGCATATAAGAACAATACAACCATATGTAGACACATCCAATGTGCATGTAAGAACAATACAACCATATGTAAACACATCCAATGTGCTTGTAAGAACAATACAACCATATGTAAACACATCCAATGTGCAGGTGTTGACATTAAAATAACAACACAAAATATGTTTAAATCAAATGGTCAGCACCATTGTATGTCCGTTTTCTCCTTCATAAAGAAGGGGCTGCTGGTCTAACATCCTGTATATATGCACCTTTGTTCACTTGAGATTTAAATGTAAAAATGTCAGCATATTTACTTTGTCCGGTTTAAGTAGTGATCTGCGAGGGGAGGCAATGTGCCCGCTGACACTGAACACTCTCTGATGGCACGCTGGTTGCTGGGATGCACAAAAGCTTCTTGGCAACCCTGGCAAGCTCGAGGCAGCTCTGATGCATGGCCTCTCCACCACACCAGTGGATCCTCTTCTGCTGGAATGGGTGGCAGAGACAGGTAGACCCGGATCTCTTCTTTCACTCTCTGGGGTGGTCGGAATCTGACCCTCTTCGATTCTCTGCTGCCTCTTCCTCAGTAACCCAGCCAGGACTTTCCCCTCTGATGCCGCTGTGGGGGTGTTGGTGGTGGAGGTGCTGCTGGTGCTTTGTGGTTCTTCCCTGACTTGTGCAGCTGCCAGCTTCAAGGCCTCTGGACACAGCTGTCAGTGTCAACTTGTGCAGCCTCAGGCGCATCTAAAAGGCTCCTTTTGAAGTGGGGGTCAATGAAACAAGCCATGTGCATGACTCTCTTTGCCTTCTCTGTGTATCTGTTGTTAATGTCTTCACTCATTACCCTTTTCATCTCCTTGTTCAGTGATGGCTCCGTGGTCCTTTTCCTCCAGAACGTTACGGGTGATGTGGTCCAGGACAGGCTTGATGGCTGTCAGTGTCACTCGTGTCTCTGAGGCAAGTGCATCTGTAAACTTTCTCAGAGGTTCAAGGATTTGGCACAGTTGCTCCATGACACCTATGTCGGCATTCTTGTTCCTTGTTCCTCATCCTTGATGCCATGTTCCTCTTTCTCCCGTCAGGGTCACACAGACTGGCTGTTGTTGGCTGAGGAAACGCTCAAGCATCTTGTGTGTATATCCCCACCGGGTCACCACATCATGTATCAAAGCCTTCAGTGGCATGTTGAGGGCAGCTTGCGTTCCTCTCAAGTTCTCTCCTCTTCCAGCTCCGTGAGAAGTCTTGGACCAGATGACGGCAGGCCTTGACTGCTGTGTCAGCTCTGAATTTTCAGAGCCTTTGAGATGGCCAGGTTTAAATTATGGCCAAAGCACCAAAGCCACAGATATGGGAACTCTTCAAAAGCCTTGATCATGTTTGATGCGTTCTGTGGTTATGCAGACCAGGTCTTTCTGGTTGATGCCCCACTCCTCCCGCATCTTCTCAAAAAACACTCTGATGATGTGAGCCGAGTGATCTTCTGGGAAGAACTGTATTTCCAGGCAGTTTGATTCCAGTTGCCAGTCTGGGGTGAGGTAATGGATAGTGAAGCTGATGTAGGGTTGACCACCCTGCTTTTACCTGGTCAAGAGGTCAGTAGTTGCAGCAAACCATGTGCCTTGAGCCAAACTTTTTCCAACATCAGCTTTACCCTGGTTGTACAGGTTTGGGATTTCAGTCTTGGAAAAGAATGTTCGTGATGGCACTTTGTAAGTGAGGCACGGCAACTTTCATCTGCCTCAGAAAGCCAGGCCTCTCAACAATTTGAAATAGCATCATGTCCTTTGCAATGCAATATGAAAGGCCTGCAGTGAGGTCTTGAGCATTTTTTAAATGTTGGTGCATAAGCAGCCTGCCTTTTAAATGCTTGCTGGAGTGTCTCTGTCCCAACTGTAGATGAGGGACCAGTAGCATCACTGAGTTTGCCTGCTGCACGCCCACTCTGTAAACAAGGGAATAGCAAATGTATTATTATGATTAACTCACTCACACACACACTATTTACATAAATACAACTGAGTCTTAATAACCTGTCTAGGACTGGGGTTCCGCTAGCGTTCCACTAGCATATTTATATCCAAAAATCTTATTTTACATTGGCGTGTTAGGTTCAGTAGTTCCAAAACATGCAGTGTTTTTGCAGAGAGCCACATGAATTTACAGAAATACTCATTATAAATGTTTATGAAAATACATGAGTTATACGTGGAAATATAGATAAACTTCTCCTTAATGCAACCGCTGTGTCAGATTTCAAAACAACTTTATGGAAAAAGCATAATCTGCGTACGGCGCTCAGGGCCCAAACCAGCCAAAATAAATCTCTGCCATGTTGCGCAGTCAACATTAGTCATAAATAGCATTATAAATATTCACTTATCTTTGATGATCTTCATCAGAATGCACTCCCAGGAATCCCAGTTCCACAATAAATGTTTGATTTGTGCGATAATGTCCATCATTTATGTCCAAATAGCTTCTTTTGTTAGGGCGTTAGGTAAACAAATCCAAACGCACGTTCATGTCCAGTCGGACGAAAAGTTCAAAAAGTTATATTACAGGTCGAAGAAACTTGTCAAACTAAATATAGAATCAATCTTTAGGATGTTTTTATCATAAATGTTCAATAATGTTCCAACCGGAGAATTCCATTGTCTGTAGAAAAGCAATGGAACGAGAGATACCTCTCATGTGAACACGCGTGACTGAGAACGAAGCTGCTGCCAGACCCCTTAGTCAAACAGCTCTCATTAGTTCCCACTTCACAGTAGAAGCCTGAAACAACGTTCCAAAGATGGTTGACATCTAGTGGAAGCCTTAGGAAGTGCAGAATAACCCATATCCCACTGTGAATTCGATAGGGGCTGAGTTCAAAAACTACAAACCTTAGATTTCCCACTTCCTGTTTGGATTTTGTCTCAGGTTTTTTCCTGCCATATGTGTTCTGTTATACTCACAGACATCATTCAAACAGTTTTAGAAACTTCAGAGTGTTTTCTATCCAATGCTAATAATAATATGCATATATTAGCATCTGGGACTGAGTAGGAGGCAGTTTACTCTGGGCATGCTATTCATCCAAAAGTGAAAATGCTGCCCCCTATCCCAAAGAAGTTCAAACTTCTTAGGGCTAGATGTTCCGTGAGCGGGACACCTGCTGACAAGATCCGGTGAAATTGGAGGGCGCGCAATTCAAATAAATATTCATAATATTAAACATTCATGAACATACAAGTGTCTTATATCATTTAAAAGTTTAACTTCTTGTTAATCTAACTGCGTTGTCAGATTTCAAAATGGCTTTATGGCAAAAGCATACCATGCCATTTTCTGAGGAGAGCGCCCTACATCAGCATATTTTTTAACCAGCACAGGCTTCACAAAATCCCAAATAGCAATGAAATAAATCACTTACATTTGAAGATCTTCCTCTGCAATCCCAAGGGTCCCAGCTACAACATGAATGGTCGTTTTGTTCGATAAAATCCTTCTTTATATCCCAAAAAGTCTCTTTAGTTGGCACCATTGATTTCAGTAATCCACTCGTTCAACATGCAGACAAAGGAGTCCAAAAAGCAACCGCTAAACTTTGTCCAAACAAGTCAAACGACGTTTCTATTTAATCCTCGGGTACTCTAAAATGTAAATAAACTATAATATTTTACACAGAAAGTAGTATGTTCAATAGGAAACGGAAATCCGTAAGCACACACCGAAAGACTGATTTGCTTCAGGTGGTCCCTTAACAAAAGCTCCAAATACTTTGTTTTTCAAAAAAGAAGCCTGAAACCTTGAAAAAAGACTGACATCTAGTGGAAGCCATGGGAATTGCAATCTGGGCGACGCAGTTACAAAGAAACAATAGGTTTCCATAATAAGAGCCTAGGAGCTCAAAAAAAGATTTTTGCCTGCCATATAAATTACCTTATAGTCTCAGACATTATTTTAACAGTTTTAGAAACTCCGTGTTTTCTATCTAATGCTACCAATTATTTGCATATCCTGGCTTCTAGGTCTGAGTAACAGGCAGTTGACTTTGGGTCAGGCGGGGTCAGTCAGGCAGAAATTCAGGAAACTAGACCCATTCCTCCTGACAGAGCTGGTGTAACTGAGTCAGGTTTGCAGGCCTCCTAGCTCACACACGCTTTTCAGTTCTGCCCACACAATTTCTATGGTATTGAGGTCAGGGCGTTGTGATGGCCACTCCAATACCTTGACTTTGTTGTCCATTTTGCCACAACTTAGGAAGTATGCATTGTCCATTTGGAAGACCCATTTGTGACCAAGTTTTAACTTCCTGACTGATGTCTTGAGATGTTGTTTCAATATATCCACAAAATTGTCCTCCTCATGATGCCATCTATTTTGTGAAGTGCACCAGTCCCTCCTGCAGCAACGCACCCCCACAACATGATGTCACCACCCCAGTGCTTCACAGTTGGGATGGTGTTCTTCGGCTTGCAAGCCTCCCCCTTTTTCCTCCAAACATAACGATTGTCATTATGGCCAAACAGTTCTATTTTTGTTTCATCAGAACAGAGGATCGATCTTTCTCCTCATGTGCAATTGCAAACCGCAGTCTGGCTTTTTTATGGCGGTTTTGGAGCAGTGGCTTCTTCCTTGCTGAGCGGCCTTTCAGGTTATGTCAATATAGGACTCGTTTTACTGTGGATATAGATAATTTTGTACCCGTTTCCTCCAGCATCTTCACAAGGTCCTTTGCTGTTGTTCTGGGATTGATTTGCACTTTTCACACCAAATTACTTTCATCTCTAGGAGACAGAACGCGTCTCCTTCCTGAGAGGTATGACGGCTGCGTGGTCCCATGGTGTTCATGCTTGCGTACTATTGTTTGTACAGATGAATGTGGTACCTTCAGGCGTTTGGAAATTGCTCCCAAGGATGAACCAGACTTGTGGAGTTCTACATGTTTTTTTCTGATGTTGTCACGATCGTCATAATAACATTCGGACCAAAGCGCAGTGTGAAATCGGTTCGACATTTTAGCTGAAGTGAACCACACAAAAAACAATAAAGAATACATGAAAAGTGACGTTCTGGAGTGCTCACAGACAACAACACAAAAACAAGATCCCACAAAACACAGTGGGGAAATGGCTGCCTAAATATGATCCCCAATCAGAGACAACGATAAACAGCTGCCTCTGATTGGGAACCGTACCAAGCCAACATAGAAATAAAATAACCTAGATTACCCACCCTAGTCACACCCCAACCTAACCAACATAGAGAATAAAAAGGCTCTCTATGGTCAGGGCATGACAGAGGTCTTGGCTGATTAATTTTGATTGTCCCATGATGTCAAGCAAAGAGGCACTGGGTTTAAAGGTAGGCCTTGAAATACATCCACAAGTACACCTCCAATTGACTCAAATGGTGTCATTTAGCCCATTCAGAAGCTTCTAAAGCCATGACATCATTTTCTGGAATTTTCCAAGCTGTTTAAAGGCAGCCAACTTAGTGTATGTAAACTTTTGACCCACTGGAATTGTAAGTGAAATAATCTGTCTGTAAACAATTGTTGGAAAAAGTACTTGTATCATACACAAATTAGATGTCCTCACTAACCGACTTGCCAAAACTATAGTTTGTTAACAAGAAATTTGTGGAGTGGTTGAAAAACGAGTTTTAATGACTCCAACCTAAGTGTATGTACATTTCCGACTTCAACTGTAAGTATTCAGACCTTTTGATATGAGACTCCAAATTGAGCTCTGGTGCATCCTATTTCCATCCTTGAGATGTTTCTCAGTCCACCTGTGGTAAATTCAATTGATTTGACATGATTTGGAAAGGCAT
Source organism: Oncorhynchus masou masou (assembly GCF_036934945.1). NCBI lineage: Eukaryota > Metazoa > Chordata > Actinopteri > Salmoniformes > Salmonidae > Oncorhynchus > Oncorhynchus masou. The sequence continues at coordinate 51,081,805 of NC_088223.1, forward strand.
ACACCTGTCTGTATAAAGTCCCACAGTTGACAGTGACAGTTGACAAAAACCAAACCATGAGGTCAAAGGAATTGTTCGTAGAGCTCCGAGACATGGTTGAGTCGAGGCACAGATCTGGGGAAGGGTACCAAAAAAATTGCTACAGCATTGAAGGTCCCCAAGAACACAGCGGCCTCCATAATTCTTAAATGGAAGAAGTTTGGAACCACCAAGACTCTTCCTAGAGCTGGTCGCCCGGCCAAACTGAGCAATCGGGGTAGAAGGGCCTTGGTCAGGGTGGTTACCAAGAACCCGATGGTCAATCTGACAGAGCTCCAGAGTTCCTCTGTGGAGATGGAAGAACCTTCCAGAAGGACAACCATCTCTGCAGCACTCCACCAATCAGTCCTTTATTGTAGAGCAGCCAGATAGCCTGCTTGGAGTTTGGCAAAAGGCACCTAAAGGACTCAGACCATGAGGAACAAGATTCTCTGGTCTGATGAAACCAAAATTGAACACTTTGGCCTGAATGCCAAGCGTCACATCTGGAGGAAACCTGGCACCATCCCTATGGTGAAGCAGGGTGGTGGCAGCATCATGCTGTGGGGATGTTTTTCAGACTGGGAGACTTGTCAGGGTCGAGGGAAAGATGAACGGACAAGTCTCTAAATGCCGTTGAGTGGCCCAGCCAGAGCCCGGACTTGAACCCAATCTAAGATCTCTGCAGAGACCTAAAAATAGCTTTCCAGTGACACTCCCCATCCAACCTGACAAATTTTGCGAGGATCTGCTTGGGAGAATGGGGGAACCTTCCCAAATACAGGTGTGCCAAGCTTGTAGCGTCATACCCAAGAAGACTTGAGGTTGTAATCGCTCCCGAGTTGCGCAGCAGTCTATGGCACTGCATCTCAGTGCTAGAAGCGTCACTACAGATCCCCTGGTTTGATTCCAGGCTGAATCACAACCGGCCGTTATTGGGAGTCCCATAGGGCGGCGCACAATTGGCCCAGCGTCGTCTGGCTTTGGCCGGTGTAGGCCGTCATTGTAAATAAGAATTTGTTCTTAACTGACTCGCCTAGTTAAATTAAGGTTACTTTTAAATAAAGTTTATACAAAAGGTGCCTTAACAAAGTACTTAGTAAAGGGTCTGAATACTTATATAAATGTGAAATTTTATTTTATTAAAAAAAAATAGATTTGCTGTGACGAATCCCGTCGAAGATGGTGCCTCTTCCTGTTCGGGCGGCACTCGGCGGTCGTCGTCGCCGGCCTACTAGCTGCCACCGATCCCCTTTTCTGTTTCATTTAGTTGTGTCCGATTAGTTGCACCTGTTTTGTGTTTAGGTTGTGATTGTGGGCTATTTAAACCCAGTAAGCCCGCCGGCTTTTGCGCGGGCTTGTTTCTCTGTTCGTTTTGTGGATGTGATATTTTCTGTATTTCTCCGGACTGTTTGTGTCCTGTTTTTGGGCCGCTCATTGTATGCGGCTGGTATTTTGGCGTGACCTACTTTTCTCCGGAATAAATACAGTTGTCCTTTACCCTCTGCTCTCTGCGCCTGACTCTGTACCCACTACTCCTAGAAGTCCTAACATTTGCAAACAATTCTCAACCTGTTTTTGCTTTGTCATTATGGGGTATTGTTTGTAGATTGAGGGGGGGGGGGAACGATTTAATCAATTTTAGAATAAGGCTGTAACGTAACAAAATGTTGAAAAAGTGGGGTCTGAATACTTCCGAATGCACCGTATGTCTGATCTACTAGTCAAATCCTTTAATGAAATAAAAACACAAAACATTACTTTCTGTGAAGTACAGGAAAGTACTAGTTTTTTATTCCTTCATAATCAAACTTCACAAACAGCGTGAACTTGTACAATACCTCAGAGAGTGAAAATTACAAAAAAAGTGCTGGTAACATTTACAAAAAAATCATCCTTACTTAGCAACAATCAGTTTATTCTTCCACACTTTTTTTTAGTATTTTGTATTAAGGCTTTAATACTTCTGTATAAAGTATATGCAAGATAAGTCTTCACAGTTTTTCGAAAAAAGTCACAATATTATGTAACATAATGAAGCTTTACGGCTATTTTTCTTTATAATAACAAATACACATCACTGGTAAATATACGTGAAATACAGGGCTTACTGTAAAATGGCAGGTAATGATACTGTTTGCTGAAATAACTTGCTTTCACACATTGATAGGAAAGGTCTGACATACCATTGTGATAACTGAAGGAGGAAGAAAGAAAAAGATTATAAGCTTTAAACACTCGGGAGATCGCCTCCTAACTTTGGCACATCCCTTTAAAAAATTTCACAAAATATATAAGGTTTGTTTTGGAAATCATATGCACGGAAGAATAGCAAAACTGGCATATAGTGAAAACATGCTGTGTAGTAAGGTGCTAAATCAGACATATTACATAACCAGCCTTTTCCACTCAGACTGACATGAATAAAGGTGCATTTGTAAGACTCAAAGCATGTAGCTATTTATTTCTCTTAGATTTCAACTGACTAAAATAACTTAGAAACACAAACTTAAAAAAAAAAGAAAATATCAAAAAGTTGACCAAGTCTCGAAGTAGCCTCTTGTACTCATGCATCCCTGTGGGTTGAGAGAATGGTTGAATATCTCTTACTACTAGTAATGCAGCTCTTCAGCTGTGGCATATGAAAATGAAAAAGGAGAGCTGTGTTTGATTTGTTATGTCATTTGCTTGTCTTTTAGAGTATGGATATTCCACAGAGGTTATTTCATGTGGAACACGCGTCTGAGATATTAGAAGAGTAATGAATGAGATGGAATCAAAAACGGAACGCAGTACAAAGCTGATATATAGTCGGGTTATTCACTAAGCTGCACTAGTTAACAGATCAACAGATGGGAGCGCGAGCCGTAGAACTTACCAATTTCACCCTCATGCATACTGTACGGTTAAAGTGATGCAACAAGCTTGCTTAAATAGCCTACATCACAAAAGCAATTTGGGTTTTAGTGCAAACACTATTGGCTGGCTTCAGCTTCTCAATAATAACAAGCTCACCAAGGAGATTACAAGAAGGCACATACTTATGCTTCATATTTAGACAAACTGCAACACCTTTCAATAACACCACAAAGCGGTTATAACAGGAAAGCTACTATTCCCAGATACCAAAAATTATAATTATCATGATTGCTATCATAAATGATTGATGGTTTATAATTATCAATAGAGAACATTTCGACTTCAACAATATTTCACCCCACTACTCTTGATGTCTATTTCCTTAAGGATAATTATGAATTCTAATATGTTTGGGAGGACTTTGATTCTTTGGATGACTAAACTGATGTTAAAATTGACAAGGAAAGAGGCATTTCCCATCCATCAGTGTTTTTCTACAGAAATGTTGTAGTCTTTTTTTTCTCCCATTTTCAAAAATGTTATCAATAATGTCCCAGAAAGATGTACTCCGCCCTGACCTCAGATCTTTACATATGAGTGTTTTAAAACAGAAAAATAAGTAAATCAGTGAAGAAATTGAATGTTTTAACATGGAGGAAGTTTAATGTGTTATGTTGGCATCATTTGAAAGAAAATATTGTCTACATAACATAAACTTTTATTACCTTTGGTTCCGTTACCACCATCTTTCTCTGATGAGGACATTTTACAATGAGTGCATGTTTATGGGACATCTTGTGACTCTCAACTCCTTCCTGTCCCTCACTTAGGGCTTGTAAGAGCAATTTCATTTAGTCCAAAACAATCACAAGAGGAAACAGAACGTCTGATTGGTCAAACATGTCAACTCTAAACAACAATATGTGCGTGTCCAAGTTCATAATGTGTCTCAAAGACAACAGGTTTCCATTCTGTACCTTTAAACAAAAATCATTAAAAAAAAAATTTAAAAAAACTTTTTAAAACATAACCTTTTACACAGCATTACACCTGTACACAGACAGTGCTTTTATTTCAAATACTGTGGCTTGAAGAATGTGTCAAATGTTCTGTGTTGTATTGCTTTCCATCAACAAAGACCAAAATATGATTAGTGCAAATCTCTTTTCTGGTTTGATAAGTGGTAGTTGACTCTGCAAAAGACTTTAACATTAAGATGACATATACTGAGTGGTTTAGTTTGATTATTGAATTGCTATTAAGTGGTATCCCTTTTGATATTTCAGCATATACTTATTAGAACAGTCTTTCGTTAAGGTCAGAGAATTTTGAAATGGTTGTTGTATAATAATGACGGACAAATTTTAATAAGCCTGACAAAATGCAACAATTTAGCAGATATATTCAGCACCTTATTGAACTTAATTAAAATGGTGCAAATATAATTAGCAATTTCCATTAAAAAAAATGGTGTCACTAATTCCTTCTCCAGCAGTGTGGACATGCTTCATCTGTCAGTTAATGGGTGTGATAAGGCTTTATTCTGTGCAGTCGGTTAATGTCTCTCATATAATAGCTCTCAACTTGGAAATGTTGGAAAACTCAGTCCAGTGTTTGACAAGTCAAATTATAAAACTTCCTTGTACATACATTACATTTTTTTTTTAAACGTATCACCTATTTCAAAACAGCAGTCATACAATTCAAACAAGGTTGTTTCATAACAGTAATAAAAATAAAAACCAACTAGGAGCACACATAAAAGAAAACAAAACTGACAAAACAACATTACTGCAGCATATAAGTCAGGGTTCCTTAATTGTGATGTTAACTACCTGTACTACAACAGCTCCACTTCTGCCAAGTTCATTATTTTAATATATAAGGAGTATTTGATCAGGAAGATAAAGAAATCGCAAGCCAAAGCAGGCAACAAAACCTAAACAAAATATTCTTAACTAAATACATGTGTATATATAAAATGCCCCTCGTATTTAACTGCAGGTGCATTCTTTACCAAAAAAGATTGACTGTCTGATTAAAAAACCTATGCTTTCTGTAACATACAGCTAGCTACACTTCGAGAGCACACTGAATGTCTGATTTATCACTGAGGGGGGATCTTACAATGTCCTATGGGAGACTCTGACGTTATGTTACTACTACACGAAAGAAGCATGACACGAGTTACGAATCCTATTTCGAACATCCAGCTTGAAAAAAAGCTTCAAAAGCTTCAATACGTGAAATATTAACAACCACAAAAAAATCCCAAGGGGTTACATTCTTCTTTGATATGAACAATTAATATGACAGAAAATATATCATGTAGTAATCGATATCACGTATGCCACCAACTGATAAGAAATTTGGTCCACATCTTTAAGATGTTAATACAACTCAATTCATGTGAATATTATTACACTGTATTGTTGTTTTTGCAGTGATTATTCATCAAATGTCTGCTGGCTATTGGGATTCATGTTCTCTGGGAAGAATGTATCTGTAGCAGGCTCTAGGGTGGCCATCAGAATGTACTAATATCGTATTGTGGGATAAACATTTTTTTTTAAAGGCCCTTAAATCAGATTTAGGCCTCTTTGCGTTACTTGGATTGGTTGTTATGGGCAGCGGTAAATTTAATCTTCCTACTCTTTTACTCAATGGCATCAACACATTGCAAAACCAATAAACAAATATGTGCAAAAGCAACTAGCATCTTGGTCCATCTCAAAGTATGAAAAAAAAAAACAGTATAAATTCGCTATGGATCTTCCACTATTTGTTTGAAAAACATTTTGAGACATGTGTCTTTTGAATATTAGTCAGGCCAATTGATCAATTGTGCATGGCACTTCAGTTGAGTATCAGTTTTCCACCAATCCAGTGCATTTTGTTTATTAGAGAATAAAAGCTTTTGAAATCAACAATACGGCAGGAAGAAATCAACTACTGAAAACTGGAATAGCAGACGAACGGATCAAACAAAGACAAACAGATGAATCAAACCAAATCAAATGCGTATTGGAAAGGCCTAAAACAATTAGCTGAGAGTATGTAGAGAAAAATAACTAATAGATATTGGGTATTACTTTTAAGCAGAGGAACAATGCAACATTTAAAATCTTATTCATGTAATAACATGCTATAGTTTTACATCCCAGCTACTACGTGTCAGATTTATTTTTTCTATTTTGCTGAATTTCTTTAGAAAAGCTATTTTGGTCTACAGTAGGCACATCAACACAACTATTCAACTACAGTCTACCGATCATGATCAGAGTATAAAACGCAGTAACGCATTTTCACAAGCACCCTGTCTTTAGTATCAAAATAAAATAGAACAGTAGCCATCTAGCCAGATTTGAACGCGTACAAATGTACAGGAACGTACATCTTGGTAGTCTTTGTTATCGCTTACACAACAGATTATGTTCTTTCTGCTTGAAACTCAAGACACTGTGATATTCTTATGATTCTTTGGTGTTTACGGCAAGAACAAAAAAACATGTCATCCAACATGTTCAATAACCCCCTATTGGTTCAACAACAACACATCTTCGACAACAACACAAAGCAACGTATTGTCATGGAAGTTCTGCATGTTCAAACTAATTACATATGATTGCATGCTGACTGAGACCACAAGTATGGGGGGGGAAGGGGAACACAGTCGAAAGTGGACAGAAAGTGTTAACCGAACCTATTAGGTGAAAGAGGGACCAACTTAGAAAAACATATGGGTAACACAGTGCAGTGCATGTTGCTTAACCTTACCATAGACATAAACTATCTTCTGGACATGTTAGAAGTTCAAGAGACCTGCCGAAAGCCCCAAGACATCCAAAGGTGCTAAGCAAGCTACTGTTGAGGCTCTTTTATTCAGCATTCAGCACCTTTCAAACGCCACAGCTTCTGGATGACTCAGTATTCTCTATAACTAAAAGACAACATTTACCGGGGGGGGGTGAGATATTGCATATGAAACCTAATCAGACAGGCACCAGAGCACGCCATGGTCCAGAAGAGCACGCCATGGTAGCAAGCAAACCATTGTCGTGTACGCAGGGGCATATTCTGCCCTGGGTTTAGAAGCTATAGCAAATACAATGACGGAATCATCAATGCAAGAGATGCTAAGCAGTGCTTTTCTGAGACTTGACCTGTAAATCATCTAAATTTGAGCTAGCCAGTGACATTTAAATGAAACATCAATACGAGTGGGATTTATTGAGGATATTCAGCTAAACATAAACCAACTTAGAGGGGAAAATGTCCCAGGACAGAATAACCAGCAGACCAGCGAATAGTGAAAAGAAAGTAAATGATCTGGTGTCCTAGTAAGGCTGTTGGGGGGTCACGTTGTCTGTGACAACATAGTCATGTAAAGTGATACCAGACTAGTTAGGGAATGTCTTGGACAATACAGGAATGTCAATATTTCAAATATGCGACGGGTGTTGGGCTCGGATAATGTATAGCATGAACTTTTCCCTATCAATTCAAGTTAGAGATACGCAAACAAGAAAAGATGACGATTGATCTCCAAATCATATCCTAGAGAGTAACACTCTTATACAACGATTAGTAAAGAGAAGAATGCTGAAGAGAGGCTGATATATGGGACAGCTGTCCGATTCTGGTTCATAAGGACACTTATTACAGTCGACAATCGGACAAAGGCTTTGCTACTCTTGGCGTAAAACGCGTTTGCACTTCTAACTGGTATTGCTGTGGTGTTGTGGACTGGAGCAGCTGAATCAAATATAGTACTGCATCTGTGTGACTGATCATGCACAGAAATGCAGGTGCACGTGTAGCTATGTGCAGGGACAGAGAAGCATAGTTGATTGCTAGGTCAGAAACGGATTTCGACTGCCTATCATCGCCCGAACCAGCACAAAGACACAAGTATACACGCAATCCATCGATATGAACTACAAGCAGCGAACAAACACACGGTATGCGCTCAACTGACTGGGATGTCTGAAGTGAGATCGTGATCATTGAATTCTGAGAGAACAGCTTGATTGCGGTAGAATTTTGCATCAAAAGAAAATGTGAAAAGGGTTTTAGCGACTACTATAGAGCTACTACTAAGAGCAACCCCCCCCCCCCCCACCCCCAATGTAGTTATGGACGTTCAGAATGGCAGAAGAATGATAGCTAAAGCTGATAAGCCAAAAGTCATGACAATTTAGGTGTGCTTACAAACCTGGGCAAACTCTTTGAAATTACATTGTTTTACAATTCTGTGTGTGTGTGTGTGTGTGTGTAATGGCAAATACGAAGATAGGGACCAGCTACTATATTATATTATTGTACATGCTTACTCATTGTTTTAATGAAGAAGAGTTGGGTGGGCTATGACCCTTACTATTTTACAGAAAATTAACTCCAGTTGTTTATCATAGCGGTTTTTTCTTTATGTATTAGTTACAAAACTATGTATGACAGCAGGAAATAAAAACACAAATCTATCTTTATATAAATAGAAGATTTGAGGCGGATAAAGATATTTTAAAAGGCTTTCTTAGGATGACTATGACCAACATTGTTGTTGTAGTAGTATAAATATTGTTATCATTTGTGTATAGATTATCATGTGTATATACTGTATATATTTGGAAAATGTATTGTAGGAGAGCAAAACGAGTTTATGAAGATTTCGTATAGTACTGTACAAATAGGCACTTGATAGATAGGCACACTCCTTTTATCCCTCAAAGCACATTCATTTAGCTGCAGTTCTGTCTGTATCTCAAAAAGTTTATATTATACGTGTTGTTGATGAAGAGGTGCATGTACTGTATATCCATTAGATTCAACTGATACCATGTAGTTGGAATTGATCTATATAATGTATGCCAGCAGGTTTACTGTCAGGGTAACTGTTCGTTAGTATCTGAGTTACTATGCAAGATACTGTGGAAGCACATGAAATGAATGTGAGGACACTGATGTAAGTTGTTAGACAGATAGCGTGAGTATTTCTAAGCCTTCTAGAACTAGAAGTACACTCGGGGGGGTTCCAAAAGGTTTCTTCGGCTGTCCCCATAGGAGAACGCTTTTTTCCCCACTTCAGGTAGAACCCTTTTTTAGTTCTGGGCAGAACCCTTTTGGGTTCCATATAGAACCCTCTGTAGAAAGGGCTCTACCTGCAACCCAATAGGGTTGTACCTGGAACCAAAAAGGGTTTTTCAAACGGTTCTTCTATGTGGACAGCTGACAAACTCTTTTTTTGGGGGGGTCTACATAGCACCTTTTGTTTCTAGGAGTGTATATCACATGTGCTGTGGCATTCAAGCATATCACTAGGTTTGTGTCCACCCAGAAGATATGTGCTTCTGGCAAGCTGTGATGTCTTCAATGGCTGTCTATCCTTTTTGCCCACTAACTAAAAATGAATTACAAATACACCGGTAGACAATGGTTGCCAGATAAAAGGTCAAAGTAAAGCCCTGAAACACACAAGCACACAGATGATTCAAACACTGAAAAACTGATCCTGTGTCTCTACCCTTAAGTAAAAATGTGAAATATAAGAAAGTGACCGTTGTAAAACACCGAACGAAGAGCTGTAGGCTTAATTCTGCGTAACTCTATACCTGTGAGTATATTGTATAGCTGAAAAAACACATTACGTTATAGCAATCTTACAAACATAAATGGGACATTTACGACAGGGGTGTATTTCAGGGTTGCATTGCATGTTTTCACAACTTTCTGACTATTCATTGAACACAACAATGGGACATCAGCCACGGGTACAATAAGTGAATGAAACAAAAAGAGAGCTGTTATAAGTAAGGCCAGGGAGAGGGGAAAATGGCGCCGTTGGAAAACAAATCCTAGGTAGTTCATCAGCCATGTCAATGTATAGTATCATAAGATGATACTAATGCTAAGCTTCTGCTTGTAAGTCAAGTTTGCCTTAAAACACACGTATGAGTGAGGTCAACCGTCTATGGGTAACCAACAGGCCTATACCTCAGTACTGTCAATGTCATGTCATATATCCATTGAACATTGAACATCAGCCATGGGATAATATGGATGATTTATAGCACAAATCCGCTCTCGAAAACGCTGTCTCTTAAAAACCAACATCTACATCGCTATTGTCTTTTTAAACAACCTGTGACAACGAGAAAATGACGCACTTTAAGAAAGACATCTACAGTCAATAGTGCATTTGATTCATGTGTTACATAAATATCATTTAGGCTGACTGTATGAGACTGCCAAGTGGTCCAAACAATCACTTGATAATCTTGATCATCACAAAATAATGCTAGATTATCTCACTGGTAATACACTTGGAAGCAACTATTGTCTGGTCTTGGTTTCATTATAAATAAGTGATGGCTCCATGGCTATCATAGAGTGCATTCATTATTCTGGTTTTGTGAAACTGAAGGTTGGACTTGCTTTCACGGTGCATGGCACACACTGTGTTTACTGGGACTCATTTGGTGACTGTACTGCTCTGTTAAGACGGTTGACCATTTCTATATTATTCCATAGAGCAGACAACCACCAGGGCTGTAAACAACATAGTAGGACAACAATTCAAAAGATGGAACTCTGTCAGGGTCTCAACATACCAAGGTGCAATTTCAAAGCGTAGTTGTGCATCAGTAGTTTTCCTGTTGTTATATGTCACTCACTGACAGTCACTCAATTAGCCCATGTCAGTAACATATTTTTAGATTAGATTAAATTAGTCTAGTTAGTCTAGCCAGCTATCTAAACTTGTAGTAATCGTGGCTGAATTACCGACTGGGCAAGCAGGGTACCCCAGGGGGATTCCAATTGATTTAGTTAGTCCCTCTCACTCAGATATCATTCACATGGAATAAGTCATGGCAACACACGACAGGAAATTAGCTATAAAACTGCAAAAATAATTGTTCTGTAAAACAAACTCATTTGTTTACTTTTTCGTTAATTAAATACTTTTTTTCTGCCAACATATCCCTCTGTACGTATTCAATCATAGTTTTTAATCCCAGTTCTGAGTTCATGTATAGCGGCTAATTGTATAGCCAGTAGGCTGTGTGTTTGGAGATGGACTGAGGTGAATAAAGCTACAGAGACCAGTGTGATAATGGCTGGGGTCACGTTTGCTGTTTTCCAAATAGCATTTTAGATTAAAAAAATTAAAAAACTATCGAAATGCAGTAAATGAGCTTCAACTTTCTTAAAACAGTCCGGACCTCACTAAAACTAAGACCCTGGTTTACTGCCCTGAACACTACCACCAACACCAACAACAACAACAACAACAACAACTGTATGCCAGAGCAATAACATGTGATCAAAATAGATCACAGCAGTCCCTTACATACTGTAGCCATCTGTTAAGGACATTGCCTCAGCAAACCTACGCCTACAGAGAGTCCTCCAAGAATAGAGACAAATTAACATTGCATGCAGCCATTCAGTGTTCCTTGACTTAGTGTGGCAATTGAAGCTATAGAGTAGAAGCAGGTATAGGCTTATGTTCCCTCTAGAGCTCTCTGCAGCAGAGGATAGCAAACTGCTGGCCAATCACAAGTCACATACACTCACCTACGGATTTATTTGGACAGCGAAGCTAAAACGTTTGATATTGTCTTATGAAGCGCCAGTACAGAATATCACCTTTTATTTGAAGGTATTTTCATACAGTACATATCTGTTTTCCTGTTTAGAAATGAAAGCACTTTATGTATCTCGTCCTCCCCATTTTAAATATTGGACAAATTCACTTATAGTGAATACTTATTGTGCCATTTTGGTGTCGCTTTTATTGTAAATAAGAAAATAATATGTTTCTGGACACTTTTACATTAATGTACCAAGTTACAGATGCGCAAAGATCCCTCAAAACATGCTATCCTATCACCATTACCAACAACAGGGAGGTTACCATTTATTTATTTTTGGGGGGCATGATATTTATGTCTCTGTAACTTTATCACACATCATTATTGACGATTCATTCATAATTATCCATAATCATGGTTAGCATCCACCTTAATTTAGAATCGTTCAGAAATATGATATTCTAATTTACAATGAAAGTGACTCCAAAATACACTACACATTATTTACCATTAATTTCTAGTGGGCATAGCACAACAGCACAACCAATATAAACTGCAAATGCATCCAACAGGTTTGTAGTCACAAGCTTGATGTACTCATTGCGTGTTAGGAATATGGGACCAAATAATACACTTTTGACTAAATATAATACACTATCAGTGAATTCGTCCAAATACTTCTAATACGTTCAAATGGGGGGACTACATACATAGCGTGCTTTCATTTCTAAATGTTCAAACAGATATGTATGAAAATATGCTGGGGTATGGAGACAAATAAAACATGTAGATTCACTGTTCCACAAAACACGTAGGGGAGTGTATATCGTTTCCTCGGCTTTGACAACCACCAGCTTATTCAGTGACCAGATGGAGACTCTATGACATAATATGAAGACACCGCTCTGATGCATGCAGTAGGTCCGTTGGTTCTGATATGAGGATATCCGAACTTTGTGATCTATGTTAATTACAGTCCTCATCACGTCCTTGTTTTTCCCATTTGAAAGAGACCAAGATAGAACACAGTGAAGCTGGCGGGAGAGTTTTCTCAGGTACACCTTGCCTTTTCAAATAGCAACCAGCTGAATGAAGGTCACTAAAGCACTAGGCACAAAATGCCATATACTTCTTCCAATAGGGATTGCAATGTATTTACCAGTATCAATGTTTGATCAATAGATGTCTTCGTAAATGTGCATCACAAATGTGTTTATTAGCCCATGAGGGTTAGCAAAAGCTGCTTCTCATAGTACCTGCACTGCATATTGCAAAGGAAGCCCTACAGTTCAGGTATTACACATCCACTTGGGACACCAACAGTTTGATTATACAACACACACAAACACTCACACAGACATACAAAACACAAGAGACACACACTTGTGAAACAATTAACAAATAGCAAATAAGCTTCGTACAATCTCCCACCCACCCTCTTATTCCCAAAGAAATGTCTAAAACACACCTATGATTTATGTGTATAATTTATGTCCACGCACACTATATATAAAAAAGTTAGTTTTTTTGGGGGGGGGGTATCATTTGGCATGAATGCTTTTTGTATGAAAATTCAGCATCTGTTCTAATGTATGCAGTGCGATAACTGCTGTTAGAAGGGATTGACTTCTGTAAAGAATACATTAAAAAGGGTAAAAACAGAGAGGCTCACACGATGGTTCGGATTTGAATAAAAAATAAATGCTTGCACAAACACAGCACAAGTCAATACATATAGTAGCAAGCAATAACAAAAGCCAAGAAACGTTGAATTACCTTATCGAAAAATAGAACAAAAGCTATTCTAACACGTGAATTCTACAACCAAACATTCGATAAAAAATGATTATTATTCTCTAAAACTAAAATATCTCTGGTAACAGTAGTGCACTTATCGGTTTAAGCAGTGCAACATATATGCAAGAAAATAATGCAGTCCTCTTATCAAGCTTTTAAGAAATATTTTTTTTTTCCTTTAGAAAATGAAGAAAAAAAAACGAAAATCATAGAATTTAATTTCTTAAGTAAAACAATTCAATATTAAGCACAGGCATTTGAAGAAAATTTGCAATGCAGCACTTTGTTTTTATCTACAACTTATTGTTTTCAGACTGTACTGTAATTGTGGTTAGTTACGATCTCATCGTTGTAACTAACAAAAAAAAAGTGTCTACTCAAAAAAATGAGCAAAAACGTCAGATTGCAGTTGCAGGCAGACGTGTCTGTCTTATTTTGGATAAAATGCAAGAACAACAAGACAAATATCAGAGCAGAGCCTTTGAGTGACGTGACACTTGAACGGTATCCCCGCTCCCTACTCCCAAATCTATTCTGTACACACTTGTGTCTAGGTATCCGGTGAAAACAGGAATGTATCTTATTGTCTGGAAAGTCCATCTGCAAATTGTGGTATATTATGAAGTAGGCTAATTATTGACCCGGGTATATGTTATCATGCTTTATTTTGCCTCATGTCTGTCTTGTCTGCATGTCATGTCCGGACATGTCATGCCATTTGGGCCACCAGGTGGAGCTACGATTTCAGGAGTAGTGCATTTCATTTTCTCCACCTGCTCAAATAGCTGGGCCATATCCTTAGGAACAGGGTAGACAAGAGTTTTAGGTCATAGGATGATATTTCTGTCCAATGCAAGTTCACAGAATCATTCTCAATTCACCGGTAATCCATTTGACGGCTGTCTTAAACTTCCTTGGTAAATCATTCCATTATCAAATAATATATATATCTTTTTTTTTTTTATCATTTGAACGATAATAGTAATAATGACGAATCGCGTCGTAATCTACAGCTGATAACAGTCTGGTACACGTTGTGGGAGCAGCAATCATGATAAGTCTGCTGACATACTCAAGCCTGCCACAACTGCACATGTCAAATCCTCTTCATAGAACTAAACAATAATTTAGAAACAGATTAAGTCAAGAAGAACTTTCTTCTGTCTTCTGTTAATAAGTTATAGCCTGAACAGTCTTCTAAGATATTAGTGGCAGCGTATGCAAACGAAATAAACTCCTAACAATATTACTTTTTGTTTGTTTGTTGCTCAAATACTGTCTTATCAACAACCCTAATTTTGTCAACTTAACCTGAACCATCAAACTGCATGGACAGTAAAACATTAACCAAATAACCATTCCTATACCCACTCACAGGAAGTAACATTTCAGTACAATTAGTCAAATTGTACCTCCACAACAGCTGCATTTTAATCCCTCGATACCATAATAATAAATAAAAACCCAGTGTCAAATGAATTACTCTCCTTTTCTTATCCGACATAAGAAGGCAAACTTGTGACCAACGATATTTTTTAAGAGGGAATCTTTAGCCCAAGCCAGATATTTTTTTTTGTTTATTTGAAAATCATACCACAGTAAGCTTGGACGCCTATAGTGCCCAAAACGGTCAATATGGGATCACATTTACCATGTTAGAAATTCCATGGCAATGTTTGCACACGCGCGCACACACACACACACACACAAGCAGTCACGCACACATACAAATACACAAGCACACACATACACACATGAACACATACACTCATACAAACATATATCTATACTGTATATAGGTGTGTAAGTTTGAATTTGTGTGTTTCTTTCGTAGGCCTTTCGGTAGTGTTCAACACATAAATCAGTAATTTTAGGAAAGCATACATTTAGAGGCCTGTAGTAAGGATCCATCCAGTGGATCAATATCAAACTACAAAGCCTTAAGGCCACCATCTTGTTTTTCTTTTAGAATAACAACAAAAAAAACTCCTTTCTGGGAAACTTAATGTGCCAGTGTCTATACTCATTACTCTTCATGCCCCAAAATAAAAAAATCTAGTGCCATTTTTCTTTTTCATTCTTTTTTTAAAGAAGTGCATCTATTTGTACTTATCCATCGGAGACATGCATTCGCATGTGGTCATTGAAGTGCTCAATTTGGTCGAACTTGGCAGGACAGACGGAGCACACGTAGGTGGTCCCTTCTTGGCAGCTTGCCTCCGCAGCCACACCCACTCCTGTTCCGACCCCACCCCCTATTCCGGCGCCTCCGCTGACGGGCATGGCGAGGGCCACCACTCCGGCGCCGGGTTCGGGCACGGCCATGGGAATGGAGACGGGACCACCGGCGCCTGCTGCCCCCGACAGCCCTGTGACGGCGCCCGCTGTGCTGTGCAGAGCCATGTGTCTCTCCAGCAGGGTCTTGTGCGAGAACTTCTTCTTGCAGATGTAGCACTCGTAGGACTTCTCTCCACGGTGCAGCCGCATGTGGACGTTGAGGGAGCTCTTTTGGGTGAAGCGTTTGTTGCAGATGCTGCACTGGTAGGCACGCACCCCTGTGTGTGTGACCATGTGTTTGATTAGGTAATCCTTCAGGGAGAACGAGCGCCAGCAGATGCTGCACTGATGTGGTTTCTCACCTGGATATACACAGAAGTCACAGTCATTAGGAGGAAAAATGGGAGACAGGAAAACACAAAACCGTGCTAAACAACGAAGGACACCGACAGCGCAACTCGATTCTTCCAATGTAGCCTTGAAAATGTCATTTTGCAAAAATGAACGAGGACTGTGCCCGTCACAAAACAAGCTAAAACCAATGCCCTAACAAAGTTTGACCTCACTGCCAAGCAGCCATTGTTGATCGGCACACTCGTCCTCCATCTGTTTACAAATAAGTATCTCGGCTTGAATATATTTTTGAAAATATTTAAAATAACATAATTCTGCTCTTAACTGGAATATAAAGAGCCCGTTTATGAATTCTGGTAGAATTAGAACCCCTTCCAACGTCCTGCTCAGTGGTAGTTGCCATCCCTCTTTTTTTTTTACATGTTTAATATTTATGCACCAACCACCACCCACTGATAAAACTCTAAATTACAAATAGTAATCAATGTGTCATATTTTACAGTACTAGCTTCATTGGCAACCATACAGGACCTTAAGTATCACTCACTGTATTAATCAAATACAGAAATATCAGCGTTGATGCAGGCTGCCAAAGTTCATTTTTCAATGTGACAGAGCCTTAGAACTCATTTGTACCGCTCAGCTGAATCAAAATCGGGGATTGACATTAAGGTAGCCTAAAACTGATATTTCGGGTTCCTCCCCATTGTTTAAGTGAAGATAATTGATGGCATTTCTTTGTGTAAAAAACTAGGGCCATAAAATGCCAGAAATGTTCTGTCTTTCACTTAAAACATGGGGAGGAATCAAAAAATATCATATTTAAGCTACTGGAATTATTTGCAGTTTGGTTGTTTTCAGTTTTTTTTAAACTACCTGACCAATGGGGAAACCACAGAGCAGGCTCAACTTGCCCGACTGCCATGAATTCAATAAGGGGAGAAACCAGAAAGTTCACTCGCCCGGCCAGTAGGGGAACCCTTGATGTCAATCCCTAAAATGAATAGTTCTTTCATGCACAGAAAACCTATGTAATTTTCCTTATGGTAGTAAAATATTGGTTTGCTATTAGTCATCCATCAAGAAATAGCCTACATACTTCAAGCCACTAAACACAATAAATATTTATCCATTGCTACATGTTAACTTAAAGAACCATTCATTGCATTTGTGTATTTTATGTTTGCAAATGTACAGGGAAATTATTTGAACCACAAACCACTCATGGCAATATACTAGTGTTACATGCAAAATGGTAAGAGGAGCTAGTGTACTCACCAGTGTGCACAAACATGTGTTTGACATAGTTCTGTTTAGCAGTAAAGGTTTTAGTGCATAGAGTGCACTCATAGGGCTTCTTCTCCCCCTGTCCCATCTGGGCCGCCTGTTGCTGTTCCCGCGCTGCCTGCTGCTGTACCATCAACTGCTGAGAGAATGGGGGCATACAAGGGGGCGGCACGGCCACAAACTGGGTCTGTTGGCCTCCCATGGACTGTGGCAGGCTGAAGAGGAAGGGCTTGTTGTTGCTGGCCGACTGTGTGGCAAAGAGGTTGGGCAGGTAGGAGTTGCTGGCCGTGCCCATTACCTGGGTGTTGCTGGTCATGGTGAGCGGTATCCTCAGGTTGCTGGTGTGAGATTCGGCCTGGCGCATATAGAGTGGGGCACTTGGCAGGGACTGGGCCATGATTGGGTTGGGCAGGGGCTGCAACATGTTACTGTCGCTAGTGCCGTGGGATGTGCCCCTGTCCTCCGTCTCATGCATCTGCTCTGGGGAGGAGTCATTGACATCAATCTGCACTGGGGTCCCCTCGCACTGTTGCCCCTCTCCAACCCCTTCCCTCCCAAAGCCAAGCAGGTACTGCTGCTGATCCACGGAGTCTGGCTCAGTACCGATGGAGGAGCTTACCCCTGAGTCAAAGCTTTCACCCTTCGGCTCACTCTCCACACCCTCTACGTGTTCTGTGTCTTCTGTGCACTCATCCATACCATAGCTGCTGTACTCGTCCTCTGCCTCCTGCTTTATGTGAACGCCTCCTGTCTGTATGCGTACCGGTCGGGGCTGCTTGCGGCAGTGGGTGGTCTCAGGAGTGGATAGGAAGCGTTCCATCTGCTGTGACCTCTCATGGATGCGGGTGATCCACGGCGGGTCCTGGTCATGCTGGTCCTTCTGCGTGCCGAGGGCTGGGTCGTAGCTTGTTGTCATACTGGTTACGTAGTGGGAGCGCTCACGGGTTCCATTCTGCAGTGAAAGGCCGGAGTAGGAGTAATGCGATGTGTACGCACGCTCTAGGTTCTGCTGGGACGTGGCCTGCATGTACACTGACTCTGCATCGCTGCTGGGCCCAGAGGTGCCTGACTCAGGTGTGCCCCGGGGTGTCTCCTGCCCAGAGTCTCCTGGGTTGACAGGGAACCCCCCTGGCCCGGCCAGGCCCACATTCTGGGACACGATGCGGGTGCACTCATCGATGACCGTTTTGATCTGCAGGATGCTGGCAGCAGTGAGGATCTGGAGAGCTTCCGATTGGGAAACCCGCAGGACCCCGCTGTACATGAAGTCTATCAGCTTCTGGATGGACTGCACCGAGACCACCGAGGGGACCTCAATGTCACTGTAGCCCAGGAGCAGCTTGTCCTGAAAGAAGGGGCTCCCAGCGGCCAGCACGCAGCGGTGGGCTCGCAGCATGCTTCCATGGATCCGAACAGTCACGTCACAGAAGTGCCCGCGGTTGCGCTGCTCATTGAGGGTCTCAAGTACAGAATTGCTGAAGTTGTGGAGATTGATGTTATGAATGCGCTCGGTCATCCCCTTGCAACTGATGTCACCTGGAAAAAGAAGAAAAAAAACACCAAACGTTTTAAATGATGACTCAATCTTTAGAAATGTGGGCCACATGATGAGCAACAATCTCATTTAAAAAAACGTGAAATTGATTATCAACTACATTTTGAGAAGCAACACAGCTGCACTGTTGTAGGGACATAATCACGATATTTAGCACAGATATGCCCAATTTAATCCACTTCAACATATGACCTTTCCTATCCACCCCATGTGATTTCCTCACATTGCGGTGGTCATCTTATTTGATGTTCTTTCATCTTATGTTGGCATTTGATATTGAAACAATCCTATCAGTCGAGGTAAACTGGCTGGTTCGTAGTTGGATGAATGTCTGCACAAAACAGCACGACAAAGGATCTGTGGGGCAATAGCGAGAACGACACAACCAAGATGGTTCCCATCCAATTAGTTTTGTTCCTATCTTTACAAGTCTGGTGATATATTTTCTATGAGACTCCAAACCCCCAGTAGGTGGTGGTGTGGGTTTAGACTATAGAGCCTCGTTCGTCAGCCGTCAGCGTGCACTGTGACGTGGTTCCTAACTACCCTACTCTCCGGATGTCAGGACTTACACAGCTAGGCTTAAGCCGTGTTTAAGGTTGTATTTGCGCCTGTCTCCTTTGCTAAAATGTAGAAGGCAAACTCACTAACGGAGTGGTGACTGCCCTAAACACAAATTGTACATAATAAACTACAAATATAAAAAAGAAAATGGCTCAGCTATATTTCCCACGTTACAGTATCGTTACAATTCACACGTTGTTAAAGCTCTTCTTAGATATCTACATGTAGAATTAACAAATTGCTACAAAACAACACACGACTTACTTGTTGAATGTTTTACTGTTACCCCGGACATTTGTAGATCAGTTCAACAAGACTGGATATGACAATGACAATCAATGGCATCCAATCGCTTTGTCCCTCCACACGTGGAAGCTAGATTCATTGAGTGGTGTAAATGGGGCGTTCTACTATTTTACCATTACATCTCATCTCAACGTAACATCATCGATTTTTCTTAACCTCATCTGTATCAAACCACGAAATATGATTTTGCATTAGTCCTCCAGCAACCAGACTCATTATTACTCTCCTCAACAACAACACAAACGAATGGCTGCTCTGTGAGTCTGAACACCTGTTCCTACAATCTGTATACGTTTTACATATTTTCATTCATCCACATAACCCACACCCGGAGCACAAGGGTTCTTAAAACCACTGCTATAATACAACGCCTCTCCCTTTACTCACTGGGTACATACTATACATCACACACACACACACACACACACACACACGTTTATTCATATAGCACCTGACCCCTTTTCACTACTATCACCCTTGTAATTATCTTATGCTTAGCAGTAAAACCACAATGAAATTAGGCTACTTTACTATGCAACCATGGTGACAGAACAACAACAAAAAACCCACCTCCCCTTGATGTTAAACACGATCTATCTAGATAATGTATATTCATGGCCACGCCTTGCTTTTAGGTCAACAAAAGGAGAGCTCTCAAGTGATTACCTTTGACCACCTGTCAGTGAAGGTGAAAGCCTTGTATCTAGGTGACTATTTCCTATAAAAGGTATTATCGAAGACATTCTATCAAAAACCAAGGGAAGGACTAATGAATACTACTTATCATTATTAGTTCCTGGGAAACCACATATGATCGTAAATCTATATAAATAAATGAAACAGAAAATAACGAATTCACAGAACAAACCAAATCACATCCATTAGGCTTACTACAATCAGAAACAGAAAAATGTTAATGATTGCAACATGCAAACCAGATTTGGCATATATGAATAAAACCCTATTCAATGTCTGTTTTAATACATGCGAAACACACCCATGCTGCTAGTGTAGCCTAACTATGAGGGGCACTCTCCGACTGACCACAGAAATATACTCACACAGTCAGATGACGCTTGGTTGGGAAGATGTGTGTGAGGCTGGTGATGAGGCACGGGACACACTGCTACAGGTTCCTGGTGGAGGTGGCTGAGAGAAGACCAGTGCTAGGCAATACCTTCCGTCCTCTCTGCTTGCCTCTATCACAGGTCGCTCTGCCACAGTGGTCTCTTCAATACCGCCCTATAGAGGGAACAAGAAACTATTCAGAAATCAAAATGCTCATTCTGAGGCACAAGTGTCTGACCTTTGATACGTAGAGACCGACTCCAGCGAATGCTTTCGCAACTTACAAAAGACAACTGGGGAAACGTTGAAGTGGTGACGTTGGATGCAATGCAATGGATGTGTTCAAATTTCCAACGTAAAGAGTGAGTGGACCTTCTAGACTAATACTCTAGTGGACAGTTAACCGCCAACTATACGCCAAGGTTGGAAATCACGTGGCCAAATCTCTTTTCAGCCGTTATCTAAACCACTGGTCAGTGAACCACACAGGAGATCCATCCACCTTTCGGTCTGATGTACCCACAATTATATTACATCTCCTCGTATCATATTTGTCAGTTCTGAATAAAATGTCAAAGGCTATAGACATACTGTTATGCTCACAGTCCGATCGTTATCAGAAAAGCATTTAGAGACCAGAAATGTCTACAACCTGCCTCGAGCGGACCTACAGAGGACACAGGAGCTTGAATCAATGTAATAAAAGGTTGCAACAATCGCAAAAGGATAGCTCTCCAATATAAAAGTCTCCAACTGGATAGTGCGGTGTGTGTGTGTGTGTGTGTGTGTGTGTGTGTGTGTGTGTGTGTGTGTGTGTGTGTGTGTGTGTGTGTGTGTGTGTGCGTGCGTGCGTGCGTGCGTGCGTGCGTGTGTCGTGCGTGCATACCAAGGCCGTACTGAACGTGATTTAAAATCCCTGGTTTTCCCAGTCCCTATGTCTTGCGCGTAAAAATCGTCTCTCTAGGTTGCAACACTCATTACCAAGTTCCAAACTGCTCCTGGAAGCAATGTCAGAACAGGAACTGTTCATCGGGAGCTTCATGAAATGGGTTTCCATGCGCAATGCCAAGCATCGGCTGAAGTGGTGTAAAGCTTGCCGCCATTGGACTCAGTGGAAACGCGTTCTCTGGAGTGATGAATCATGCTTCACCATCTGGCAGTCTGACGGACGAATCTGGGTTTGGCGGTTGCCAGGAGAAAGCTACCTGCCCCAATGCATAGTGCTAACTGTAAAGAGGAATAATTTGGGCTAGTAAAGGGAAATCTTAATGCTACAGCATACAATGACATTCTAGATGATTCTGTGCTTCCAACTTTGTGGCAACAGTTTGGGGAAGGTCTTTTCCTGTTTCAGCATGACAATGTCCCCTGTGGCACAAAGCAAGGTCCATACAGAAATGGTTTGTTGAGATCGGTGTGGAAGAACTTGACTGGCCTGCACAGAGCCCTGACCCTCAACCTCATTGAACACCTTTAGAATGAATTGGAACACTGACTGCGAGCCAGGCCTAATCACCCAACACCACTAATGCTCGTGGCTGAATAGAAGCAAGTCACTGTAGCAAAGTTCCAACATCTAGGGGAAAGCCTTCCCAGAAAAGTGGAGGCTGTTATAGTAGCAAAGGGGGGAACCAAATCCATATTAATGCCCATGATTTTGGAAAGAGATGTTCGACAAGAAGGTGTCAAATACTTTTGGTGATATATATATATATATATTTATTTGAAGTTGGGAAATTTACAGACACTCAACCACTAACAAATTTCTTGTTATAACAAACTGTAGTTTTGGCAAGTCGGTTAGGACATCTACTTTGTGCATGACACAAGTAATTTTTCCAACAATTGTTTACAGACAGATTATTTAACTTGTAATTCACTGTATCACAATTCACAATGGGCCAGAAGTTTACACACACTAAGTTGTGCCTTTAAACAGCTTGGAACATTCCAGAAAATTATGTCATGGCTTTAGAAGCTTCTGATGGCTAATTTATATAATTTGAGTCAATAGGAGGTGTACCTGTGGATGTATTTCAAGGCCTACCTTCGAACTCAGTGCTTCTTTGCTTGACATCATGGGAAAATTTAAAGAAATCAGCCAAGACCTCAGAAAACAAATTGTAGACCTCCACAAGTCTGGTTCACCCTTGGGAGCAATTTCCAAATGCCTGTAGGTACCATGTTCATCTGTACAAACAATAGTATGCAAGTATAAACACCATGGGAGCACGCAGCTGCCCTACCGCTCAGGAAGGAGACACGCTATGTCTCATAGAGATGCACGTACTTTGGTGCGAAAAGTGCAAATCAATCCCAGAACAACAGCAAACGACCTTGTGAAGATGCTGGAGGAAACCGGTACAAAAGTATCTATAGCCACAGTAAAACGAGTCCTATATTGACATAACCTGAAAGGCCACTCAGCAAGGAAGAAGCCACTGCTCCAAAACCACCATAAAAAAGCCAGACTACGGTTTGCAACTGCACATGGGAAGAAAGATCGTACTTTTTGGAGAAATGTCCCCTGGTCTGATGAAACAAAAATAGAACTGTTTGGCCATAATGACCATCGTTGTGCTCGGTGGAAAAAGATGGAGGCTTGCAAGCCGAAGTACAGCATCCCAACCGTGAAGCACGGGGTGGCAGCATCATGTTGTGGGGGTGCTTTGCTGCAGGAGGGACTGGTGCACTTCACAAAATTTATGGCATCACGAGGAAGGAAAATTATGTGGATATATTGAAGCAACATCTCAAAGCTTGGTCGCAAATGGGTCTTCCAAATGGACAATGACCCCAAGCATACAATGACCCCAAGTTGTGGCAAAATGTCTTAAGGACAACAAAGTCAAAGTACTGGAGTGGCCATCACAAAGCACTGACCTTAATCCTATAGAAAATATGTGGGCAGAACTGCAAGGAGGCCTACAAACCTGACTCAGTTACACCAGCTCTGTCAGGAGGAATGGGCCAAAATTCACCCAACTTATTGTGGGAAGCTTGTGGAAGGCTATCCGAAACGTTTGACGCAAGTTAAACAATTTAATGGCAATGCTACCAAATACTAATTGAGTGTATGTAAACTTCTGACCCACTGGGAATGTGATGAAAGAAATAAAAGCTGAAATAAAGCATTCTCTCTACTATTATTCTGACATTTCACATTCTTAAAATGAAGTGGTGATCCTAACTGACCTAAAACGGGGAATTTTTACTAGGATTAAATGTCAGGAATTATGAAAAACTGAGTTTAAATGTATTTGGCTAAGGTTTATGTAAACTTCCGACTTCAACTGTAAATATCAAAAGTGGTGTTACTATGGCGTACCATATTAGGAGCTTATGATCAGTAGCACTTGACAAAACTTTCGGAAGGTAAGGGTTATCACGAGCGGTTAGATGTTCTTTACCATTCCGCCATCAGATTTGCCACCAATGCTCCTTATAGGACACATCACTGCACTCTGTACTCCTCTGTAAACTGGTCATCTCTGTATACCTGTCGCAAGACTCACTAGTTGATGATTATTTATAAAACCCTCTTAGGCCTCACTCCCCCTATCTGAGATATTTACTGCAGCCCTCATCCTCCACATACAACACCTGTTCTGCCAGTCACATTCTGTTAAAGGTCCCCAAAGCGCACACATCCCTGGGTCGCTCGTCTTTTCAGTTCGCTGTAGCTAGTGACTGGAACAAGCTGCAACAAACACTCAAACTGAACAGTTCTATCTCTTCATTCAAAGACTCAATCATGGACACTCTTACTGACAGTTGTGGCTGCTTTGCGTGATGTCTCTACCTTCTTGCCCTCTGTGCTGTTGTCTGTGCCCAATAATGTTTGTACCATGTTTTGTGCTGCTACCATGTTGTTTCATGTTGTGTTGCTACCATGCTGTGTTGTCATGTGTTGCTGCCATGCTATGATGTTGTCTTAGGTCTCTCTTTATGTAGTGTTGTGTTGTCTCTCTTGTCATGATGTGTGTTTAGTTCTATATTTTATTTTATTGTTAGTTTATTTTTAATCCCAGCCCCTGTCCCCACAGGAGGCCTTTTGCCTTCTGGTAGGCATTCATTGTCAACAATAATTTGTTCTCAACTGACTTGACTAGTTAAATAAAGGTTAAATAAAAAATAAACAGTCAAATCATATATACCATAACACATAAGGCATTCATGGAGAAACACAACAAGGCATTCAGCTACACCCAGCATGTGATTCTCAGGTTTACAGAGACTCTAAGCTATACCAGTTTACAGTGGGGTACGAAATTATTGACACCCTTGAAAATGATGAGCAAAAATGTATAAAATATGTATAAAATAAATAAATAAATAAATTGAAATACTGAGCTATATTGCACGCAAAACATTTTTGGAAATTATATTATTTTATACTAATACAATTGCTCAGAAATATATTTTGTTTAACCCTTTACACTCGTCTCTGTATAGGAGTTGAAAATGGCATGAGCACTGATAAATGCCTAAATTGGTACAGTAATATGCTCTACATAACGTCCGAGCTCGGCCTCTGTGCTTCACAGCTCTGTATGGGTTTTGACTGACAAGACGCTCTAAAACGTGAGCATTGCGCGCAACAAGAAACTGCCCCCATCCCTCCCGCTAATTGGGCAACTGTCCAAAAAATATTGGGGACTGACCGAGTGAGGGAAATTCTGTAAATTAAGAGGACTCTGTGTATGTTTGAAAGATTAGATGTTGAGGATTAAAAAGGAAATACTGCTTTGATGTCATACAAGGAAGTCCAAATGTGCACTTCACATTTCCATGTCATAAAACTCGTGTCATATACAGTGTTCTTGGGAAATGTGCACACTTTGGAGAGGTGTGTGGCCACTTGGAGACACCAGTTAGTCCTCTCACTCCAGCTCAATTAATCAATTAGTCCTCTCACTCCAGCTCAATTATTTTGTCTTATGTTGCACCTACAACACATGTTTCAGAAATGTTCTTACCATGTTACTGAATGTATCCCAGAGTATTTTCAGATTTCGTTGTCAACAAATATGGCAAAAAGTACAGTCAATGTCAAATGCACATAAAATCAACATTGTAATGTTTGTGTTCAGTCTTGTGTCAGGTGAACTGTTGTGTCCTCACCTTTGGTCTAATAATTCCCATAATCTCCAAAATGTTCCCTTTCAATTGCCACCATGGTTATACCTTTTATATTTATTCTGTAAGAAACATTTTAATTTAGCCCTATCCATATAGGCCAATTCCCACGAGTTAACAAAAAATTACACTTTTTCTAATGAAAAAAAGGTATGTGTCAAAATGATTGACACCGCTGTTTTGCATACCTTTCAATAGCTCACCTTGCGAGGATAACGACACTGAGCCTTTTTCTAAAAGAGAACGCATTGGTCACATTGAGTGGGATCGTAGACAATTCTTCCATACAGAATTTTTCCAGATCCTTGATCTCCTTCGTCTGCGCTTAGGGACTGCCCTCTTCATATCAAACCACAGGCTTTTAAATGGGTTTCAAGTCTGGAGACTAAAATTGCAATTGCAAAATGCCGATTTTGTGGCCAAATTAAGCATTTCTTTGTGGATCCACTTGTGGCCACGTTTCAGCCTCCTAGCAGAGGCAACCAGGTTTTTTGGGATAAAATGTCCACGTACTGGGTAAAGTTCATGATGCCGTTGACCGTAACATCAAGGATCCACTCCCATATTTTACAGTAGGTATGGGGGTTCTTTTCTGCTCATAAATTCTCATTTGGATGCCAAACCCACCTGTGGTGTTAGTGGCCAAAGCCCTTTATTTTCATGTCATCTGACCAAAGCACTGGTTCCCATCCAAGTGCCAACTCGAGGGATGTACATTTGTTGGGTGACACGAAGAAGAAATAACATGACCCCTAGCATTTAGAGACATTGTTACTTGTTTAACAAAATATTTATCTGAGCAATTGTGCTAGCAGAAACACATTTCACCATACAATATAGCTCAGTGTTTCAATTATTTATTTTATACAGTCATTTCTGCCCATCTTTTATCAAGGGTGTCAATCATTTTGGAGCATACTCTATGTGCACAACCACAAACTGTAAGAGTCCAACTACGGCCAATTTATGCCTCCTCGGGTTTTTACTGTTCACAGAATGGAGGAAATGTCCATATGTCAAACTCAAAATAAACCTATTCATATCATGAAGTTTGCTGAAGGATAAATAAATACTCATATTTCATTTGAACCGTTCTGTGGTGGTCTTCTTGTTTAGATGCTGCGACTGATATGCTTATAGTACAACACAAAGCAAGTGTATTCTCGTCAACTCAACCAAATGTGTCAATGTCTTCCCATTCAAAAAATGTCTGTCCATATGTGTCCTTCATCTATTGCAATCTATTTTTGCTGAATGGTCTTCCTGAATAGGATCATACAGTATACAGTAGGAGTATTATGTTAAGCACTGAGCTTGATTAAAACCCTTACATTTCAGTAGATGTGTATGTGGGTAACCAACAACAGTTTGAATATTCTGAGGCGCCAACAATCCTTACTTTTATTTGACTGGGAAAATGTACTTGCATCAAGTTACACAACTTGTATTAACTTCCGTTCCTGACTGCAACAGACAAAGAAGACATAACATGTGACGGTAATGAATACGGAATTGTCTCCATAAATACTTTATGTAATTTATCTTTTCATCCGATTTTATTTCCTGCTTTTGGTTATCTTACCCAGTCTGCTCTGAGCTGAGATATTTATTTTCCCCCCCCAAAAAAGGGGGCTTTATTTATCCTTGCATACTTTCCATTGTATTAGTAGGCCTATGCCCCTGGCAGACCAGCCAGATGAACAGAATTAAACACTGATTTGTAGATGCACAGCAGCAGTCAAAGACAACCTTTGGGCAAAACAATGAAATTGACATACAGTAAAATATCATAAACCAAGAGAACACAATGTGATACCCGACTAGTTAAAACACAAAAAAGGGGTACAAAAAGGGTTCTTCGGGTATCCCCATAGGAGAACCCATTTCGGTTCCAGGTAGAACTCTTTTGCGTTCCTTGTGGAACCTTCCGGGTAAAGGGTTCTACAAGGAAACCAAGAGGGTTCTTCCTGAAACCAAAAGGGTTGTACCTGGAACCAAATAGGGTTCTTCAAAGGGTTATCCTGTTCTCCAATGGGGACAGCTGAAGAACCTTTTTAGATCCTAGATAACACTTCTTTTTTTTTTACAGAAGAGAGTCATTGTTTATCATTTTTTATTTTAGAAGGCATGGTTTGGAGTAGGAATGTTAGTGTGATGTTTGAAAGAAATAGAGAGATAGTAGGCTTAATTAAGCTTTAATTTCCTTGAAAATATTACTTTACTGAATACATGTGGACCTCATTAACCTGTTTCCTAACAACCAAATGTCTGTGGTGGTTACAATACAGCAGATTGACATGCAACATCAGCTCTAAGTCGATAGCTGTGTGCCACAACATTAATAATGTTTACCTCCATTGTCTTACTGAATTATAGTTTGCGGCACAGTAAATAAAGCTGTGAGCTTGTGTTGTTTGTTTTCTATGTTGGACAAAATGGCACCATGGTTCCATAACAAGCCATGGCTTTGTACTAAATCACAGGGTTTTAGGTCAAACAGCTCAAAGGAAACGAGCTTGGATAGCCTCGCCAACTAAGCCATCCAAGAAATTACATCATAATTCAATTGCTCAGACACATTATGGCCCATTTTTTTGTGTTAAAATCACAGCTAAGATGTTGATGATTCTCTCATGGCAGCCATATTATTTTGATATAGGGACTTTGCAAAAGACCTTCCAATGATGCCATGAACCAAGTCTGAAGCCCTGAACCAAGTCTGAAGCCCTGAACCAAGACTGAAGCCATGAACCAAGACTGAAGCCATGATCCAAGTCTGAAGCCATTGCTATGCAGCTGAAAAGATGTTGAGTGATGCATGGCAACAGCTGAAACACACCAATACCAATAGGACATCCTCAATTGTCTAGTGACCCCTAATAATCCATACAATCACAATAAGGTCCCAGCAGCTACACTTGTGGACCCCTGATGAAGTTGAATGTGTAAGCACACTTGCCAGGACAGTAGTCACTCTTTGACTTCTCTATTGCCTATCCAGTATGCCCATTGCCCAACACTGATTAAACATCAGACCTTCCTATTCCTACTATCAGATCATTTGTGGTAAATATCTCAGTATGAATTTGAATTCAAGTACAATGGTACATTCTATATTAAGGAGAGTCATAAAATGTACATATAATCATGCACGCATGCAAGCGCACACACGGTATGCACTCACTCTCTCACTCACTCACATTTGAAAGCACATAAAGCGGCCTTTTTCTATTCTCACCATAGTGCTTTGGAAAAGTGACAAAGTGCTGAAATCATGAGGGAAATTACACTAGTTTACAATAAGCCAGCCAATGCAGGTGTAATAGTGCGGTCAGGGACATTCTATGATGACCTGATGACAAAGGCCTCTGCATGGCTAGATTTAGACAAGACGAGCATATACATTTCCTCCCTGGCTTCAGTTGCAATCTAGACATGTAAAGCCACCTGCCTGAGGGGTGAAGTGAGGTGAATACGGGCAACAAAGGCTTCAGCTGCTCAGACTGTCACTCACAACAGTGATTCCATTTTAGCTGTGACACAGTGGGTGAGCAGCAGCCAGCTCCTACCTGCAGTGAATGCTAATCAGTCCAGGGGTCTGTATCACTGCCTCCTTCCCTCCTCCCTCCCCTGCCTTGGACGAAAGGGGCTGATGATCCTTCAAAATTAATTAGATCCTTTTTGGAGGCAGCCATTTTCTTTCACTCATTATGCCTCTGCCAAAATCTGTAGCTTTTTCTTTTCATCCCCGTTCAGGGGGAATCCAACTATACTTGCGAAATAGGTTCTTAAAAACAAAAATGCATTTATTTTGTCTGATATCGATCTTCCCCACAGCTCTCCCTTTCTCTCTCTATCTCTCTCCCTGCACTTTGTTTCCCTCTGTAGTTAGCTGTCAATAAGTCCCCAGA
This sequence comes from Oncorhynchus masou masou, assembly GCF_036934945.1. Lineage (NCBI taxonomy): Eukaryota > Metazoa > Chordata > Actinopteri > Salmoniformes > Salmonidae > Oncorhynchus > Oncorhynchus masou. The sequence goes on from NC_088223.1 coordinate 51,111,531, forward strand.
GGTCAGTTCGTCTGCTAGAAATCAGACACAATGCTCCAGACTGCCAGTGCCATGCCCTTACTGCCACAACAAAGACCACAGGGAAAGAAAGAAAAGGTGGGAAGAGAGCAGCATCCCCAGTCTGACTTCAGGTTAATCAGAGCTGCTTTAACTAGTTGGCAACCTCATGACAAATACTGTGCTGAATTTGGAAATCAGTTTAATCTAGGGGGGGGGGGGGAATGAAAAGGTGGGGGGTGGGGTTGAGGACAGAGATGAGAGGCGGGTTTGTGAAAGGAGACGATGTCAGCCATGTGAATAATATACATCTTGACTATGCAAATGTGACTTCAATACACACAACAAGCGTATATTTTCTCCTTGATACATGTGAGCCTACATGGCGGGGGGGGGTTCATGGAAATGAACCAACCCATTTGCTTCCTTGGGTGATGAATAATCTGGGATGTGTATTGTGTTGTGCATACTGGGCCATTCACAAGAATATTCTGACCTATTCTGATTTTATTTACTGCTAATAGCTATTATCCATTAATGCCAGCACGTAGTGTTTTGTTTCTTTTTTGTTGTTGCACCTGAGTACTATCAATCTGGTTCAACCATTTCATCGCCATGTAATTCATACTGCCGTGCCGAAAATAAAGCCGAAGACAATGGGTCCGCGTTCAACAATTGTATGGTATTTGCACACTGACGATATTGAAAAAAAAAAAAAAACATTTTTACACCAGATGAAATAATTATAAACACAAATGTCATGAGTGGAAAACGTCATTCAAACCTAATTTGTTTCCTGTCACGGTATTGTTGATGTAAACTAAGGTATTGGTCAGACAGACATCAAACCCATTAGCAGCTGCCCTACGGTTTCATCGAGGCATGTCTATAATTTCACACAGTTTTCTAAATTGTTTGACTAACATGAATAACCAAATACACATAGGTCACATCTATTCATTCACAGTAAGGAGCTACATTGCACATAAATTCACCAAAAAGTATACTAAATCTGGATACGGCATAAATAAACAGAAGGTAAATGGAACAATACTGCAAATGACACTGATCTGAATACATTATTGGCCAATTGATTGTTCAGTTCTTTCCCATCAACATTCTGTTGGGTAATTCAATTAATGAGCAATATACAGGACTACTCTTATTACAGTTGAGTGGTTGAAAATCAAACCCTTGTGCTATTAAGTATAAACATAGAAATGACCTGATAGCATGCTTAATGCACCCAAAACGCACAAACACTCTTTAGTAGAATGACTGGAAGCTCAATCTCGGGTTTTAATAGATTTATCCTTTGTTCTGCTAATGAACTTTGTTGGCAGAAAATCCATCACGTTTGAAAATCAACATTAACAAAACACCTACACACTGCTACAAATATCTAAAAATCCCTCCAACAAAAAAACAAAAAGAAGGTCACGTTGTCATGACGTGATGTGCTGAGTTGTCTACACCTCCCTTACTAGCTTTTTTCTCATTTTCAAAACATGTGTCGGACTTAACGAAGATGGAACATGCGCTGTGGGCATGTTTCTAAAAAAGGTACAGTAATTGGTACGTGCCAATACTACAGGCCATTGAAGTCAAAGCAATACCACCACTCAACACATCCGAATGAGTTCATGAATGATAAATAAGATGATAAACATTGCCCTGTTCTAAATCAAAGTTCTCTCCATTCTTAATGTTTTGGGGTCATTTGAGTTTTTGCCAACAATCTATAAGCTTAAAAAAAAAAATGTTTAAAAATGATCAAACGGATCAGTCCTTGTATCCATGTCGATGAATTTGAAAGTGGTTACATTTCAGGCTTAGGCTGTTGAAATGACTCAAAGTGGTTCCAGTAAAATGAGAGCAAAATGTTAGGTTAGGGACTGTAAGAGCACTGTTGCCTTACCATCTCAGAAATGTTATGAAAGCACTACTCAACGCTATAACAAATACATTAGAGGGGATGTTGCGTTAAAAGCTTGTTGTTGTCGGTTGTGACATAACTGTAGCCTACATTGCTTTAAAAAAAAAAATAATAATTTAAATCTCCAGAATGAGCTGGAAATATAATGGGAACATTTCATGATAGGTAGAACGATCGGGGCGGCAGGTAGCCTAGTGGTTAGAGCATTGGGCCAGTAATTGCAAAGGTTGCTAGATCGAATCCCTCGAGCTGACAAGGTACAAATCTGTTGTTCTGCCCCTCAACAAAGCAGTTAAGCCACTGTTCCTAGGCTGTCATTGAAAATAAGAATTTGTTCTTAACTGACTTGCCTGGTTAAATAAAGGTGAAATAAAAAAAATATTGAATGGACTACAGCTTACGCTGTGTGACCAAGTGCTTATTTGCAAGTAGCCTACACACAGTGTAATGGGAACATTATGGTCAGTTCAACCATTGTACTTCAGTTTTTATTTTTATTTGAAACATGACAAAATAAGGTTCTGTATATTTGCATTCTTCTGTAAACATTTTGTGAACCTTCTTCTGAGACTTGCTGAGTTATGCAAGTATGCAAGGTAGCCAAATAGGGTGTAAAACCAATAGAATCGACTCATTAGCATTAGCCGTAATGGGAAAAACTGTTGCGTTGTGGTATACCAGGAGATCAGTAGCTGGGCCGGGGTTTGTGGGTGAGCTCATAGAGGTAGTCCTTCGATCTAACATTTGAATACCATCATTGTGAGGAAAGTAACGTTTTCAGAGCGGGGGGAAACCCCTGAACGCCCAGATGCTTTGTTAAAGCAGTTTTTCCTCGTTATTTCTCTTTCGATGGCACTACTGAATCTATTAGGACATGTTTTCCTATGGGAAACGCTAACAGTCCAGCGTCTTGGTAATGAGTGTGACGTTAGCGTAGGCACACAAGACGTTTCTTGACATTACGAGAAATGTATTACGTGACCAGAACATGACACAGTTTCCCGTGATCTTGAGATAACAAAGTAAAGACTATAGCTACTTGAAAACATGCAATGAGGTAACAATTCATCAAAGTTTGAGGCAATTATGCCATCACTAAGTACAGCACTAACACTAACTATAGCACTAACTAACTATAGCACTAACTAACTATAGCACTAACACTAACTATAGCACTAACTAGCTATAGCACAAACACTAACTATAGCACTAACACTAACTATAGCACTAACTAACTATAGCACTAACTAACTATAGCACTAACTAACTATAGCACTAACACTAACTATAGCACTAACTAGCTATAGCACAAACACTAACTATAGCACTAACACTAACTATAGCACTAACTAACTATAGCACTAACTATAGCACTAACACTAACTATAGCACTAAAACTAACTATAGCACTAACACTAACTATAGCACTAACACTAACTATAGCACTAACACTAACTATAGCACTAACACTAACTATAGCACTAACTAACTATAGCACTAACTAACTATAGCACTAACACTAACTATAGCACTAACTATAGCACCAACTAACTATAGCACTAACACTAACTATAGCACTAACTAACTATAGCACTAACTAACTATAGCACTAACACTAACTATAGCACTAACTATAGCACTAACTATAGCACGAACACTAACTATAGCACTAACACTAACTATAGCACTAACTAACTATAGCACTAACACTAACTATAGCACTAACTAACTATAGCACTAACTAACTATAGCACTAACACTAACTATAGCACTAACACTAACTATAGCACTAACTAACTATAGCACTAACACTAACTATAGCACTAACTAACTATAGCACTAACTAACTATAGCACTAACACTAACTATAGCACTAACACTAACTATAGCACTAACACTAACTATAGCACTAACTATAGCACTAACTAACTATAGCACTAACTAACTATAGCACAAACTAACTATAGCACTAACACTAACTATAGCACTAACTAACTATAGCACTAACACTAACTATAGTACTAACTATAGCACTAACTATAGCACTAACACTAACTATAGCACTAACTAACTATAGCACTAACACTAACTATAGTACTAACTATAGCACTAACACTAACTATAGCACTAACTAACGATTGCAACAACAACAAAAATTGGCTGAACAACTTGTTCACTTAATTCATTGCATGTCAAGAACTCCCAGCCAACACCCCTTCTACTTAATTCCTAGCATGATTTACTTTGCATTCATGATGTTTATCATAAATACTTACAGATGTAGGATTTAAATTGGATCACCCTGTTGCAGGAAAACAATTTAAAACTTGGATTTGAGATTTAAAATGGCTTCTAAAGAAATTTCAGACTGGATTTTCCCTCATGAAAAATGTATCAACACCTACAAAAATGCCCATTAATTATAACATAATAATAATAATTCACATTTTCTGTTGCTGCAGGATTATTTCAAACTGGCTCAAAATCCTACATCTGTACAAATGGCTAAAGTATCTTGAATATCTTAACATTAATCAAGACAGGAACTCAAAACAAAGTTGAGGCTCAACCATAAATTATTCTCAAACCATTGATCAAGTTCATCTTGCAGTAGACTACAAACAGTACTTGTAAAAGCAGTCAATATCAGGATGCTGTTTGAATCTCGGGCTTGGTTGCCTTTTGATATGCATTTTAGTGGGTTTCGTGTTTCACAAAGCCATTCAGAAAACAAACCATTTGACCACTCATGTGACCGTCTTTAAAATGCTTTAACCCTGAAGCAGATATTTGCACAATTGCAGTCTCATTATTTTGGCACAGCAGGTGTCCATGGCAACTGCCACATTTGGAAGAAGAAAAAAAGGAAGAAAAATATTTAATTCAAGAGAAACAGTATAAACACTTGACCTATAGGATGTAATAAGGAATCTCTGAAAAAAAAACGTCATAGATTTTACAAACAAAGCGTTCTGTCATTGCTTTATACCATACCACAATCCAAAGCCAAACTCAACACAGACTTCTGAATAAGGGTATGTTGTATAAAAGATACAGTCATATTGTGTCTTGTTAGCTCTTATAACCTTTGACCTCTCTATAATAGTTATGCTGGCAGACTCATCTTACTTCGGTGCCAATGGCCTGCTGGCCAGCTTCTCATCCAGCTACTGTAACTAGCTACAAAAACTTACACATTGCATCAGAGATAGAGAACATTTCAAACACACTCTCTCTCTCTCACACACACACACACACACACACACACACACACACACACACACACACACACACACACACACACACACACACACACACACACTCTTACACAAACTATTGTTTGTTGTTAATCCAGAAGGGGTAGACGCAAACTGCCAACCTGAAAATATAAGGTCTTTATAAACTTGACCCATAGATTAATAATGGTGTTGCAAGGAGAACTAGTTAAGAAAGCCAGCCATTTCACAAGAATGAAGCAACGGGCCAGAAGCTCGCTGTTGTTTTTCCTGTTTCAGAAAATAATAGCAATGTGATTTAGGCTAGAGTGAACTGTGACGACTACGGTGTTGTATTAAAAGTTTAGTAATCCATTAAAACCATAAACCATTTGGCATTGTCTCAATATTTCAATTTGTAATGACAGAGGGACTCTTAAAAAAAAATTAAATAAGAGCTATGTCAGCTAATCGTGATAACAAATATTTTGTTGTTGCTCAACAGAAACGTTGTCAAGGAAAGTGCAACAACCAAATCATGAAATAGGTAAACGCCTGCTATCGTCTTCACAAGATTACATAAAATATATTTCTTAAATCAATACATTCCATGACAATACGTTTGAGTGAACTATATCCTCTTTGACGGCACAATTTAGGCTTTGGACAAAACAATCATTTGCACAACTACTGGCTAATGTGTAAGGCTGTTGCAGACACAGATAGTACGAGGACAAATTTTTTTAAAAACTTGACCAGCAATGTTGCTAGAATGTACAAGTCATTCTACCAAATATTTATTTTGTCAAAATGTAATTGTGATACCTTGATAATTGTCCTTTAGAATGTAAAATGGCCTGCAGTAGACCACCAAAGCTTGCATGAACATAGGTTACAGTCATGTATTATCTCACACAGTATAACAATTGAACAGAGATTAAACTACACGTGAGACAAGCTAGTTTTACTATGCTTGACATGCAAGCTGCTGCAACATGTAAAAGCAAGTAGAGAGCAGAAATTCTTGAAAGAAGAATAACAATGTGTCTGGATCACTAGGTCATATCCCCATTGTGACCTGTTTTCTCTTACCCCTACAAGAAAGCACACTTGCCACAATCTCTCTAAAAAAGGTTCGCTACCTAGCTGTTAAATACTCTGAATCAGTCAGCACACATTCTAAAAATAATACTGAGAAGCTAGCTTATGTAAAGAGTATATTATGAGTATCATTTGACAATCCTGATCCATTTCATGCAAGTGTTCGGCTAGAGAAAGAATGCAAAAGCGGAGTGTCTGTTTCTTCAGTGGATATTCATAAAGCAAAAATAGATTTGTTTGTGCATAAACCAAAATAATTTCATAAAAGAAATAGGGCCTAACTGTTTTCATCGGCAAAGCAAAACATCTAAAGATATGACTGCCAACTATTTCCTGAAAAATAATTGCTACCCTATTAATAAAAAGTAACAAGGTGTGGAAAGTCCAAGTAGCATTTACTTTGTGGGTCAACTCTGGTTTTATAACACAAATGCTGTTGTGCAGATTATACGTCTCCGGTTTTTCCATTGCACACCAATGTCACTGTGTGTTTTTTAATGGGATATAGTTCGTCTTACAGCTTTGGCTACAAGTGTTGTTCACTAGCATGGGGTCTAAAATGCTTTTCAGGAGGTCTAGGTGTAAACAAGTAGAATATAGGTCTAAACTTACGATGGGATAATCCACACATTTTCCTGAAGAAACCATTTTATTTATTTTCTAAAAACCATCTTCAGAAACTTTCCTTTTTGAATACACAGTGATCTCACCATGACTTGTAGAAAACCATATGGTTGGCGGGGTTAGCTGAGGACACACATGCACCTTGGCACACATACAACTTCCCTATTAGAATCCAAGATACATTGCTCACATCAGTGAAATGCCCGAGTCCTCGTGGATGTGTTTAAAGAGTAAGACGGAGAAAAAAGTCATTACATGACCATGTCTTTTGCCTAAATCAAATCCGTTTTTAAGGAACTCAAGAACAGCACAGCAAGAACATACAGACACTACCGTAAAGGCTAAAAGAGATTCTAAAACAATAAACTACTGTAGGTTACAAAGTCCTTAGATCGATGGCAATCTACCATAAAGTTCACTAAATTTGTGTTAGTGCTTACTTGTTCTACTCCATCATACCCCCAAGGAGGTATTTTCTTTTGAGGCTGCTGAGAAAAATGCATGGTTTGAATAATAATGGCTTTGTTTCACTTTATTTAACTCAAACATTGTCTAATAAATCCCAAATACATAAACATGGTAACAATATTATTTTCCATTGTGCCCCTTGGCTGCGGTGTGGGTTTGATTGTAATTCAGACTTATTATCTGACAATCAAACTGATTCACTCTACATTGTAAGAAGTAGTCATGTTAGATCTGGCACAGAAAACTGACTTACATAGTACTGTCAATGAAATAAGCTTAGACACGAGAGATAATATAGGCCTACTGCTTGACACCATATAGAAAAGCCTTTCAACAAAGTCTCCTGTTGGACTTTTGGTTTTTAAATAACTGCAATCTAAACATTGGAAAGGGAGTGGCAATCTATTCACACGGTTCATGACTATTAGAGGTAGGCCTATAAGCATACACTGTGTACCTTTGTGCTAAAACATAGCCCTGGTGAACCAGTCGGGTTTGCCATCTCAAGCATTACTTGAGTTATATGCATATTTCACAAGTCAGAAGTGACTGTCACTGGGCAAGAATGTTAACACTATCCAGTGATCTGCTCAGATAGCGTGCTCTCCAACTTGCGAGTCAGCTGCCAGAGTTTGGTCGTTTTCAAGCGTATCACTATTGTGAAGTTTGATAGTTTATCAAATAAACAAATATAGCCTATTGATCAATATCATTATGGTTTGACACTGTAAATTATTTTGGCAGTAAAATGTGTTAACAACTCTTCTTCATCTGATAATAGGGTAACTTAAGGTTACTTGCGTAACCCCAGTTCTCTGTAGTACAATCACTGTTAAGTGGGTTCTCTTAATTATTTGTTTTCGACATCTCATTTGTGAAATTCTCCTAAGTAGCTTGAAGAACCAATGCAATACAGTGTATTGGGAAAATATTCAGACCCCTTGACTTTTTCCACATTTTGTTACGTTACAGCCTTATTCTAAAATGGATGAAATTGTTTTCCCCCTTCGTCAATCTACACACAATACTTGTATAAACAATTATAAACAGAAATATCAAGGCACTAGTGCGTTGTCTTGGCTGTGTGCTTGCGGTCGTTGTAATGTTGGAAGGTTAACATTCTCCCCCAGTCTGATGTCCTGAGCGCGCTGGAGCAGGTTTTCATCAAGGATCTCGCTGTACTTTGCTCCGTTCATCTTTCCCTCGATCCTGACTAGTCTCCCAGTCCCTGCTGCTGAAAAACATCCCCACAGCATAATGCTACCACCACTATGCTTCACCATAGGGTTTGTGCCAGGTTTCCTACAGACGTTATGCTTGGCATTCAGGCCAAAGTGTTCAATCTTGGTTTCATCAGAGCAGAGAATTTTGTTTATCATAGTCTGAGAGTCTTTTAGGTGCAGGCTGTCATGTGCCTTTTACTGAGGAGTGGCTTCCGTCTGGCCACTCTACCATAATGGCCTGATTGGTGGAGTGCTGCAGAGATGGTTGTCCTTCTGGAAGGTTCTCCCATCTCCACAGGGGAACTCTTGAGCTCTGTCAGAGTGACCATATGGTTCTTGGTCACCTCCCTGACCAAAGCACTTCTCTACCGATTGCTCAGTTTGGACCGGCAGCCAGCTCTAGGAAGAGTCTTAGTGGTTCCAAACTGCTTCCATTTAAGAATGATAGAGACCACTGTGTTCTTGGGGACCTTCAACGCTGTAGAACTGTTTTGGTACTCTTCCCCAGATCTGTGCCTCGACAGAATCCTGTCTCGGAGCTCTACGGAAAATTCCCTCCACTTCATGGCTTGATTTTTGCTCTAACATTCACTGTCAACTGCGAATGTGTGTGCCTTTCCAAGTGTGTGCCTTTCCAAATCATGTTCAATCAATTGAATGTACCAGAGGTGGACTCCAGTCAACTTGCAGAAACATCTCAAGGATGATCAATGGAAACAGGATGCAGCTGAGATCAATTTTGAGTGTCATAGCAAAGAGTCTGAATACATATGTAAATAAGGTATTTCTGTTTTTTAAATTTTTTATAAATTAGCAAACATTTCTAAAAGCCTGTTTTCACTTTGTAATTATGGGGTATTGTGTGCAGATTGATGAGGGGGAGAAAACGGGGGAGAATCCATTTTATAATAAGGCTGTAATGTAACAAAATGTGGAAAAAGTCAAGGGGTCTGAATACTTTCCGAATGCACTGTTTGTCTGTGAGAGAGTGGCGAATGAGTGAGACCCTCCCCTCATACTAAAGATCCTGCCCTCTAATCATTCTCAAGCATGCCAAACTTCCTCACATTCTTGCGAGTATGAGAATGTGGTAAGATTAGGGTTGCAAAGGGTCGGAAACTTTCCGGAAAACTTTTCCATGGGAAGTTAAACCCGGGAATTTTTCTTAAATTGATCAAAAAAAGTTAGCTTATAACAGTGAATCTTTTTGGGGGGATACACATAAGGCAATTCCAGATCTTGTGTCATATTTTGGTTAAACCTTCCCCAATTCAATGGAATTGCAACCCTCTGCATGCACAGTGCATTCTTCCATCACATGTACAGCTGATTCTCAAGATATTGCACACTAATGAGATGCTATTGGGCCCACACTACTACATTGTCTGAGCCAAGGACTACATGCTTTCTGGTAAGTTTTGATTACAATACTGGGTGGGGTGAATATATTTTATATAACACACATGATTTTTTGTTAACTAGTAAATAGTAGCCTACAGCAAAGTGTGTTAAAATAATTTCTAACTTGTTAGCAATTTCTGCTAGTTAGTTTTGGCTACCATGTGGGTTTTAGCTTGCTTGAGCCTGCTAACTGAGGAGTGTTAATTCACCTGTTTCCATACATGTTTCATTTTAAAACATTTATCTTACAAAGGAGTTGTTTAATCTAACTGCTTAACTATTTATCTGTACATACATGGAATTGTACTTGGGGTTTCTTACTCTTTACAGGAAAATGCCACGGGCACTATCTGAATTGTGTGGAGACATTTCACTGCAGCTAATGTAGATGGAAAAGCTGTGTACATTTGCAAATACTGTGCCAAATGTGAAGAATGCAACAAAGATGTGGAATCATCTGGCCAAGTGCATAAAGTTCCCTCAGCGCTCACAACAAGCAACCTCTGATAAAAGTCCCTCTACTTCTATTTGCGGGGAAAATGATGAATCAGAAACCTTATCAATAGCAACAGCTCATGGTCCTCCAGGAATCATACGTTTTGTTGATTCAATGGAGGAACGTAGTCAGAGAAATGCTGAGGAATGTCTTGCTCGAGCTGTGTATGCAACTGGTTCACCTCTGATGCTCAAAGGCAATGTGTATTGGAAGTGATTTTTGAATGTTCTTCACCCAACATCCCTCCAACCAGACATGCTTTATCTACTCATTTGCTAGATGCAGAGTTCAACAGAGTTCAAGTGAAGGTCAAGCAAATCATAGAGAAAGCAGACTGTATTGCAATCATCTCTGATGGGTGGTCGAATGTTCGTGGGCAAGAATAATTAACTAAATCATCTCCACCCCTCAACCAGTATTCTACAAGCACAGACACAAGGGACAACAGACACACCGGTCTCTACATTGCAGATGAGCTGAAGGCAGTCATCAATGACCTTGGACCACAGAAGGAATTTGCACTGGTGACAGACAATGCTGCGAACATGAAGGTCTAAAGTGGAGGAGTCCTACCCTCACATCACACCCATTGGTTGTGCTGCTCATGCATTGAATCTGCTCCTCAAGGACATCATGGCACTGAAAAACAATGGATACACTCTACAAGAGAGCCAAGGAAATGGTTAGGTATGTGAAGGGTCATCAAGTTATAGCAGAAATCTACCTCACCAAGCAAAGTGAGAAGAATAAGAGCACCACATTGAAGCTGCCAGCAACACCCGTTGGAGGTGATGTTGTCATTATGTGTGACAGTCTCCTGGAGGGGAAGGAGTCTCTCCCAAGAAATGGCGATTTCACAGTCTGCCGATATGGACAGCCCCATCAAGAGGATCCTCCTGGATGATATATTTTGGGAGAGAGTGGTAAGCAGCCTGAAACTCCTGAAACCTATAGCAGTATCCATTGCATATATTGAGGGAGACAATGCATTCCTGTCTGATATTCAGACTCTGCTTGCAGATGGTGCCATCTGGGCAAATTTGAGGCTTTTTGAGCCTGACAATGAGCCATCCTCAACAAGGTTGGAAAAGTGACAGTGAAGATGAGGCCTCAGAGTCTGATGTTCAAGAGGTGGACCTTGAGGTCCAGGGAGAAGACATGGAAGCCTGAGAGGGAGACAGCCAAAGCTTTAGTTTCTAGACTATCATTTTACAGATGTATGTTGAAAATGTTCTTGGGAAATGCGATGGATCATTGGGGATAATTCAATATTTCCTTTCTTCTGTTGTTCAGTGAAATCATCCCATGTGAAGAGTCAATTAATTGAATTACAGTTCACTTACTTATGATAAGGTAAAAGGTTTATATTTCTGTCTCCATATGATATGGTAAACATATCCAATGCAAAAAGCATCTACATTTAAATTGTATTAATTTGCATATATTACCATTAATTCCCATATATTCCCGTTAATTCCCACGGAAAGACTCCACCTCTGAATATTCCCCAAAAAGGGCAACCCTAGGTGAGATAATATCAAAGAACCGGGAATACGTGGCATTTTGTTACGTTACAGTCTTCTTTAAAAAAAAAATTTAAAACATTTTCTCATTATGGTATACACAATTCCACCATAATGACAAGGTGAAAACAGGTTTTTAGAAAGTTTTGCAAATGTATTGAAAAAAAAGCAATCCCTGCAGGTAGCCGAGTGGTTAGAGCATTGGACTAGTAACTGAAAAATTGCAAGATCAAATCCCCGAGCTGACAAGGTAAAAATCTGTTGTTCTGCCCCTAAACAAGGCAGTTAACCCACTGTTCTGTCCCCACAGGAGGCCTTTTGCCTTCTGGTAGGCCTTCATTGAAAATAAGAATTTGTTCTTAACTGACTTGCCTAGTTAAATAAAGGTTAAAAGAAATCTACATAACTATTCAGACCCTTTGCTTTAAGACTTGAAATTGAGCTCAGGTGCATCCTGTTTCCATTGATCATCCTTGAGATGTTTCTACAACTTGATTGGAGTCCACCTGTGGTAAATTCAATTGATTTGACATGATTTGGAAAGGCACAAACCTATCTATAAGCTCCCACAGTTGACAGTGCATGTCAGAGCAGAAATCAAGCCATGAGGTCAAAGGAATTGTCCGTAGAGCTCAGGTGCATCCTGTTTCCACTGATTATCCTTGAGATGTTTCTACAATTTGATTGGAGTTCACCTGTGGTACATTCAATTGATTGGACATGATTTGGAAAGGCACAGACCTGTCTATATACTGTAAGGTCCCACAGTTGACAATGCCTGTCAGAGCAGAAACCAAGCCATGAGGTCAAAGGAATTGTCCGTAGAGCTCAGAGACGGGATTGTGTCAAGGCACAGAACTGGGGAAGGGTACCAAAATGGAATAAGTGGAATAAGTTTGGAACCACCAAGCCTGTTCCTATAGCTGGCCGCCTGGCCAAACTGCGCAATCGGGGGAGAAGAGCCTTGGTCAAGGAGGTGAACAAAAACCCGATGGTACAGAAAAGTACAAAGTACAGAGAGATCCTTGATGAAAACCTGCTCCAGAGTGCTCAGGACCTTAGACTGGGACGAAGGTTCAGCTTCCAACAGGACAACGACCCTAAGCACACAGCCAAGACAACGCAGGAGTGGTGTTCGTGACATGTCTCTGACTCGTCCTTGAGTGGCCCAGCCAGAGCCCGACTTGAACCCGATCCAACATCTCTGGAGAGACCTTAAAATAGCTGTGCAGCGATGCTCCTCATCCAACCTGACAGAGCTTGTGAGGATCAGCAGAAAAGAATGGGAGAAACTCCCCAAATACAGGTGTGGGCTAGTAGCCTAGCTAGTTAACACAGTGCTGGTCGGAGAAGCTAATCATATAACAATGTGAACGTAGCTAGTGTTCACCAAGTGGGCTAGTAGCCTAGCTAATTAGCACAAAGTTAGCCAAAGGAAGCTAGTGCTATGTTCGGCTTGCGACGAACAAAAGCATGGCTTCTCGACTGATAAGCAGGACGGTCGATCTAGTCACAGCCGGTAGTGGGTTAAACTAAACATGAGAGCGAACTAGTAATTCTACCATTGCAGGTATAAAACCTAGTCGGTAGGATAGCTAGCCTTGCGGTGAGAAAGCTAGGTTAGCTAAGCCTTGCAGCTAAGCTAGCCAAGTCTCCGTAGCTAGCCGTGTGACATTAGCTAGAACAGGAGATGAAGGAAGAAAAGCGGTGAAGCTAATTCTTACCCGAAGTAGAAAGTATTCTTTCAGGAAAGTCACCCAGAACAAAAGATGAGATCTGATAACCCTGTGCTTGTTGGTGCAACCTTGACTACACACCGGTGAATGGTTAAGCAGGAAAACAGATCAAGTTGTGCTGAAGAAAACTAAGTAGAAGTCTTCTGTGAGGAAAAGAGGTGAGAATGATCAGAGGTCAGGCGAGTGGCTCTTTAATATCAGGGGAGGGGCTCCTTCATTCGCCACTCGACCTGTCTGTCTCTGACAGACATGTATGATTGGTTCTTCGAGTTACTTAGGAAATTCTGGTGAATCCCACGAATGGGATGTCAAAACGAATAATTAAAAGAGAACCCACCTCTTAGCAGTGATTGTGGTACACTTAGCAATGGAAGGCGCACTGCACTCTACCCCTCCTCAACTTTCTTTCCATGGCCTCAATACTTCCTTGGCCTACTAGGCATATGTCCTTGGCAGTAGTCGATGAATGGTTTCTAATGCCTAGGTCGCTACAATACGCAAAGTAAGGTTAAAGTATGTTAAACAGCAAATACTAAAATAAGAATTTCCAAATAATTACAACTCATAAAAACAATGCACAAACTCATATGTAGCAGTGTGGCCACATTTCTGCATGTAGGCTCGGCCTTAAATGGATACTTTGAGATGTTGTCAATGATGAACTCGTGGATACCATTTTTATGTCTCTGTGTCCAGTATGAAGGAAGTTAGAGTTGTTTTTACAAACCAATGCTAACTAGTATTAGCACAATGACTGGACGTCTATGGGTATCTGCTAGCTCTAACTTCCTTCATACTGGACACAGAGCCATACAAATTGCATCAATGAGTTCATCTGACTCTGGGGAAGTAGATAAAGAGCCTCATTAACAAAATCTCGAAGTATCCCTTTCAAAGCTGTAAGAGAAATCTGTTACACAATTTGGGCACAATAGCACTATTAAGCTTAAATCATGTTACATATATGCTCAGACAATTACTGCTGAATATCTTATGCTTGCCCCCCCCCCCATGTAGACTAGAGGACATGACATAGTAATGTGAACTCTTCATCACATTTTCAGGATATATTTCAGGGCTAAAAGGAGCTATTAGCAGCAGGACATCTTACAGCGTGCTCCTGAAAAGCCTTTAATGGGCTTTCAAAAAATGCACAATATTGTAATCTGTGCCCTAGATACCACACCAATATATGTTTCTGAGTGTAGCCCAATGCTAAAATATCATTACATAATGTGTCGGGGAGCATTAGTTTGCCACTTACTGATTTATTCAGCAAATGAGAACAACACAGCTGTTGCTTAGCTAATTTACAGTTTTCTACGTCTTCAGTTTAAAAGCTTGCTGTGTTGAAGAGAAAGGGAGGCCTTCTGTGGAGAGGATGCATTTACAAATGTCTCAATATGTCAATATTTTAGTGACCATTTGCCAGAGAGCTGACAGCTGGGCTTGCTAACACTGTAGAACATACTACAGTATTTGCATAGGGGGCAGCTTTGATTGAACAGCAGGCCTAAGTTGGTTGGAAGCTGGAACTACTAAAACTGAGAGGCTGAAACCATTCTACTATGTGCTTGAGCAAAAGAGGACAGGAAGCAATATTAAAACGGCAAATACAATGTCTTCCTCTGGCTTTGTGATAGTTACAATTCTTTCAAAAATATATATCTAATCAAGATGTGGTACCCATTGCATGATTATGGAATTAGCCACACAAAGCAATCAGGTGGTTCCCTTGAGAGCCGAAGGGTATGCCATTACATTTTCATCAAACTTTTGTTCTGTGAGCACAAATAGGCACATGGCTTACCTTTCAATTTAAACTGGACACCTCCAAAACCTCCCCACATTGCAATGACATCACAGATCACATTTGATGTCCTGGCAGTGTCTTCGTGAGCCAATCCAGACGTATCGCTATGGACAAAGTACTGAATCAATTATCATGAATCGAAACTTGACATTTTGCATTTAAAATATTTGTTTTGTGATTGCTCATATGAAGAGTTCTTATAAGACATAGTTAACAAACAAACTCCTTCAACTCTGCTTGCCCCTCTGAATTGTAGCCTGAATAACCAGTGAGGTTTTTCTTCACAACCTGAAAATGTGTTGTAATAGTTGTAAGTACTATGTAACAATGTGTATGTAGTTACACTATTATTGGGATTACAATAAAAATGTGACAATTATGGACAACTGGGCCTGTTTACTACGTGTTGTGGTTGAATTAATGAACTCCGTAAGAAAATTGGATTTAACTTGAAACCGAAGAGCAGAAAAGGCTGTTGGATGCCAAAATCGCTCTAAAGAGTAGGCCTAAATGTCCAACCAACAGGCTTGAATTGCAATATTTCATGTGTGATACTGCACTCATTACAATAATTATAATTTCATCCATCATAGCATAGGCCCACTCTGCATACAGCCTCAATCACTACAATGGTGGATGTGTTAAATGAAAACTTTCCATATCAAACCAGTGTACTTAACATAAAACTGCATATCTCAATCTCATCATCAAAAGGGAAATGGATATCAAAAATGGGAGGGAACATACTTGTAGGCTATAAACTTTATAATGTGCATTTCAGTTATGAGTTTTATCTTAGCTCAAGATGTGTATTGATCAGTAAACGTAGGCTACTTGTCAACAGGCATTTGGGGGAAAAAATGGATTCTTCGATGCGTGATCCTATGCGTATCCTACAGTTCAACACTATTCTTCATTATGTCTACAGCCTATGATTCACGAGATCATTTAGGATAAGATGCGCAACTCAACACACTCATGCCTGCAGCAGCCAGTGCACATGTGCTTAAAAACGTGCGGCTGGTTATCCATTACAACTCACAGTGCCAAGCAAGGTTTCTGTTGTGGAGTTACCGGTATATTCCAGCTATATATAGTAAGCCTATTCTATATAGGGCAGACATGCCTCCACAGTAGTCTATGACCATTAGAAGACTGTTATAGGGGGGTGAATGGGAAACAAGCCAAACCGAAACAGTTATATTTAAAAATGTAATTATCCGAAAAGGACATTGTGAACCATCTCTGACTGATTCAATAAAGTTTGTTATTCACCCATAAATCTCTTCAACCTGCAACATTTGTACAATGTTTCATTCTAATAGACTATATAGGCTGTGGCTACTCCTAACCTTGTTGACCAAGTCTGGTGCTGACATCCAACATGCGGTGCAGAGGCAATAGTCTCAACAACTTTGAGAGATGGATAGGACGTTTTGCCCCACTGATCAACTGTCAAATCAACCGTCAATAAAATTGTTAAAACTAATGAAACTGTTTGAAGTTGGAGAAACCAACATCTTGATGAGCCAATTCACTGCTTCAAGCACCCCATGTGCCGTCATTTATCAAACTAACTGGACTGTCTCCCATAGGACTATAGGCCTATGCCTAATGATATCATATTTCTATATGATATTCTTCTATATGATATTCTTCTAATTTCCTATACGGGCATGTACGTCAATATAGCTGGAATTGCGCAACAAAGATCGTGACAATAAAAGAGGGCATTCATTTTGTAAAACATGGCACCAAAATCCAGAGCAGATGGACAGTTTTTATTCTATCAGCGAAACTAAATCCGCAGTGTCTTTCATAGTTTTAGCCTAGGATATTGGCTGAATATGTAGGCTACCTTTCTGTGTCAGGCAGATGTTAATGTATAATTTAATTTGACAAACGTCTGACACCTTGCATCCTAATTTTAATTTAGGTACAGCATGTGCCAAACTAAAATATTTGAGGGCTTTATTGCCATTTTAGTTCTATTTCGCCCATTGTTCGGTCCAACAAGTGTTGACTTGGTAGGGGGCTGGACACAATTTGGACATAGTCCGAGAAAACAGCCAACAGACGGAGATACAACATAGTGGTTTTAAATTGTATGCCTGCTCCTTCTCATTCCCAAATGATTGACCCTTATATATCAGTTTATTCCGCTTCACGCACCACACCGCATGCACTAAACTCCAGATGTTCATTGTAAATTATCCTTATGTTGTCTAATTTGTGTTATACAGTCTTAACCATGGAGCCCCATTCATAATAACGTGACGGTCCGAAGTAGAGCAGTCAACACAATTCATCTCTGTCCAGAATAGGAAGGAGTAAAACTAAGGAAATAAGCATTGATGTTGAGAATAATGACAGATGGGCAACCTAGGACGTCATGAAAGTGAGCAGAGCGTCTTTTTTGTCGGGTGTAACGTAAAACTGACTATTGTAAATCCATACTATCTGTAATCAATAGACCCCACAATATCATATATCATTCTGCATTTACGGTCTAATTCAATAAGGCTCTGGAATGCTGGAAGGAAATAAAGTTTTACTGATTCTGCTGTAAATCTAGTTGGGAAATCCAGAAATGGAGGCAATGGAACTAAACGTAAAATTGTCTGTATGTTTTAAGATTCACTTACTTCACTTACTTAAGTTTAGTATATATCATATATAGAGAATAACTGTAATATATTCTTATAAATAGCCTAACATAGACCGTTTTAACACCAGCCCCTTCCCTCACTTTTCCTATTTCTTACCTGCTGTCCTAAGCTTTTTTTCCAATGGCGAAAGCGATTCACAGCTTCCCCGGTTTTTCCCCGGCAAGGCTTCGAATTGTTTAATATTTTCCCTTACTTTATTTCATTTCTCACTTCCATCTTCTTTCATCTCATCAATAAACACACGCTGCAGCCTACCTTCATAAAGGACTTCAACGAGTTCAAGTGCGCCCTCCCATTTTTTAACTATACGTTGAATATTTTGGACAGGCACGCCTTTTCACTTACGATTGGAACAGAGCCTCTCTTGAGCGATGTAGGTTGGAACATAAATCGGTCAACGTGGTTTTGCCCCAATCATTGAGCCGTACACCCTCTCTACGGAGTGCAGTGGGCCGGTGAAACTGTCTCCATGGCATTGTGGCTCCGAAATAGTACATGTCCTCTTACGCAGACAGGGTTGTTTGATCCAATATGAACAACCGAAGACCGTAGTTTTAATGAAATTCCACTCTCTGTGTCTTGAAATGTTCATCCATGCAGAATATACGTCTTCGCAGAATGTTATTTAAGGAAATAATTTTCATTCAAGTCATCAAGGGTTCATTTCCTCTTACACGCGTTTATATAAAAAAAAATATATATATAAATATATTTTTATATAGGACTATATTGGAATCATGACGCTTGGTTTATAATGTAAAGAGAATAACTATAGTTTCAATATTCCATTGATCAAAAGGGCAGTCAATTGAAGAATTATGTCTATCATGTGTCTGTACTTTGCATTGGACAAAGTCGTTGTCAGTAACTGCTACCGATTGGTTTGCAGCTTCATATTGGATGACGGTGCTGCCTATCATTTTTAGTACCAACAAGCTAGATTGGCTGCCGTGTCTTTTACTTTCTACGCATTTCTATTTTCTCATTTATTTATTTTTTAACGTCCCGAGCTGACCTCAAGCCAAGATTTAAAAAAAAATGCTGACGGTTTAGCTGGCCAATCAGATTGAGTAATGCAATATTAAATTGTTTTGTTCTCCAATGCGTTCACAGATATGTTCTGACTGGCATAAAATATAGCAATAGTGGATCTTTCAAGTCCCCACACCCCCCTCCGGCCTTCATGCCCCCTCCCTGTCTAGACAGTGACAGGTGTGTGTGTGCGAGCGCGCTTGTCTGATGTCTAGACTTGAATAAATCAGCCTTAATTAAAGCTGAAGTTAATGTTTATTGTATATTCTAAACATCATGGGCTTTTCGTTACCGGCAACACCATGAGATGTCGAATATATCTGCAGAACCCGAAGTAGGCTATCACGTTCTCTCTTGGAATGATGCTTACCAGGGGGTTCTGTTTCATGCATAATGCTCTGTTATAGGATAATTAGGTGTGACTCATAGCCTAAATAATACGCGTGCTTCGGCTTACTATGAAATTAGACTAAGAAAGACAACATGACGGGAACCATTGAGCAAACATAGTCCCGCAAGACACATCTCATAACTACAATGTACTCAAACAATCGCCATTTCTCATGGTAAACTTTCATCCCGAATTGTAGATTTCCGGATTTTGTGAGACGTGCATTTGGTTGATTATGAGCGCCACCTGGCGGATATTTAGTATTTTCATTCCGGGTTAAGGGGAGGACACCCGCGGCGTGAGAAGGGGTAGCCACAGATAGAACAATGAGCCAAACATTTCACCAGATGTATACGTGTGAAGCATCGGGTTGGGTTTTTCCGCTCACCAACAAATATGGTGATGAGGAAGCATAGTGGCCGGCAGTGGGAGAAGATAGAGCGAAATGGATTTTGGCCGAAATAATGCACATTTTCTAATCGAGTAAAAGTTTAATCTCAATACAATGTTCCCAAAACTACTGTTCCCAAAACTACATTCTTATACGAACACGAGTGGACTAAGTTTTGTAGATTTTACCCTTTGCCAAAGTTTTAAGAAATTGCATTGTTCAGGATTGCAATGGTGAATTGGGTTCACCATTGCGCACTTCACCGAGTTGATGTTCCCTAACGGAAATACGCATATCAATGATATAACTAGCCAATAGGATCTCGCTAGCTTGTGCTTGCCCCCCTCCCTCTAATCTTGCTTGTTCTGCCCACTATGACTCATTTGTTCCCGTTGGAAACGACAGGCTGTGGTGTATCTTGGGTTAGTTATAAAAATCTTTGGATGCTGCATCCCAATATGGCAACTGGATTATGGGCGAATGGGTGTGTCGAAAGGAAATTAGTGGGCGTGTGGAAAAAAGTGTGTGAGTCAAAAGTGCTCTGCTATAGGTTTGATGGTTTTCATTGATCCGTGTTTTTTTTTCTTCAGTTTCTTACCATGCAACTACCATACATTGACCTACCTTACCGTGAGAGTTTGGACTTCTTCTTTTAAGCCAGAGGATGAGTCTGAGTCGTATTTCACTGTTTGGTTTACACAAATAATTGTTCATTTTAAGTTATAAAACTGGCAATTGTTTATTTTTGATTAAAAGTATTGATGGCGAGTGTACTTAATGCGTTCCATGCGTGTGCAGCTGTCACCCTGATATTGGATACTAGGTAGCTACTTCCCAAGGGCCGGACAGTAGTGCTTGTCAAGAAGAGCTAAGGGCACTGTGTCCCATTCTTGTTGCTGTTCATGCCCTCCCAATTGAGTAGTAGACTAAATATACAGTACCAGTCAAAAGTTTAGACACACCTACTCATTCAAGGGTTTTTATTTATTTTTTACATTGTAGAATAATAGGGAGGACATCAAAACTATTCAATAACACATATGGAATCATGTAGTAATCAGAAAAGTGTTAAACAAATCAGAATATCTTTTACATTTTAGATTCTTCAAAGTAGCCACCCTTTGCCTTGATGACAGTTGTGCACACTCTTAGCATTCTCTCAACCAGCTTCATGAGGTATTCACCTGGAATGCATTTCAATTAACAGGTGTGCCTTGTTAAAAAATAACAGCTCAAATAAGCAAAGAGAAATGACAATTCAACATTATTTTAAGACATGAAGGTCAGTCACTCGGTAACAACTTTGAAAGTTTCTTCAAGTGCAGTCGCAAAAACCATCAAGCGCTATGATGAAACTGGTTCTCAGGAGGACCGCCACAGGAAAGGAAGACCCAGAGTTACCTCTGCTGCAGAGGATAAGTTCATTAGAGTTAACTGCACCTCAGATTGAAGCGCAATTAAATGCTTCACAGAGTTCAAGTAACAGACACATCTCAACCTCAACTGTTCAGAGGAGACTGTGTGAATCAGGCCTTCATGGTCTAATTGCCGCAAAGAAACCACTAATAAAGGACACCAATAAGAAGAAGAGACTTGCCTGGGCCAAAACACACAAACAATGGACATTAGACCGGTGGAAATCTGTCCTATGGTCCTATGAGTCCAAATGTGAGAATTTTGGTTCCAACCTCCGTGTCTTTGTGAGAGTAGGTGAACGGATTATCTCTGCATGTATGGTTCCTACCATGAAGCATGGAGGAGGAGGTGTGATGGTGCTTTGCTGGTGACACTGTCTATGATTTATTTAGAACTCAAGGCACACTTAAACAGCATGGTTACCACAGCATTCTGCAGCGATACGCCATCTCATCTGGTTTTTGCTTAGTGGGACTATCACATGTTTTTCAACAGGACAAAGACTCAAAACCCACCTCTAGGCTGTGTAAGAGATATTTGACCAAGGAGTGATGGAGTGCTACATCAGATGACCTGGCCTCCACAATCACCCGACCTCAACCCAATTGAGATGGTTTGGGATGAGTTGGACCGCAGAGTGAAGGAAAAGCAGCCAACAAGTGCTCAGCATATGCAGGAAAGCATTCCTCATGAAGCGTGTTGAGAGAATGCCAAGAGTGTGCAAAGCTGTCATCAAGGCAAAGGGTGGCTACTTTGAAGAATCTAAAATATTAAATATACTGTATTTTGATTTGTTTAACACCTTTTTGGTAGTTTTGATGTCTTCACTATTATTCTGCAGAAAAACCCAGGAATGTGTAGGTGTGTCCAAACATTTGACTGGTACTGTATGCATCAAGGTGACATCTAGATTCTGGTTCACCAACTACTTTGCAGACAGAGTTCAGTGTGTCAAATCGGAGGGCATGCTGTCCGGTCCTCTGGCAGTCTCTATGGGGGTGCCACAGGGTTCAATTCTCGGGCCGACTCTTTTCTCTGTATATATCAATGATGTTGCTCTTGCTGCTGGCGATTCCCTGATCCACCTCTAAGCAGACGACACCATTCTGTATACTTCCGGCCCATCCTTGGACACTGTGCTATCTAACCTCCTAACGAGCTTCAATGCCATACAACACTCCTTCCGTGGCCTCCAACTGCTCTTAAACGCTAGTAAAACCAAATGCATGCTTTTCAACCGTTCGCTGCCTGCACCTGCACGCCCGACTAGCATCACCACCCTGGATGGTTCCGACCTTGAATATATGGACATCTATAAGTACCTAGGTATCTGGCTAGACTGTAAACTCTCCTTCCAGACTCATCAAACATCTCCAATCGAAAATGAAATCTAGAGTCGGCTTTCTATTCCGCAACAAAGCCTCCTTCACTCAGGCCGCCAAACTAACCCGAGTAAAACTGACTATCCTACCGATCCTCGACTTCGGCAATGTCATCTACAAAATAGCTTCCAACACTCTACTCAGCAAACTGTATGCAGTTTATCACAGTGCCATCCGTTTTGTCACTAAAGCACCTTATACCACCCACCACTGTATGCTCTAGTCGGCTGGCCCTCACTACATATTCGTCGCCAGACCCACTGGCTCCAGGTCATCTACAAGTCCATGCTAGGTAAAGCTCCGCCTTATCTCAGTTCACTGGTCACGATGGCAACACCCACCCGTAGCACGCGCTCCAGCAGGTGTATCTCACTGATCATCCCTAAAGCCAACACCTCATTTGGCCCCCTTTCCTTCCAGTTCTCTGCTGCCTGTGACTGGTACAAATTGCAAAAATCACTGAAGTTGGAGACTTTTATCTTCCTCACCAACTTCAAACATCTGCTATCTGAGCAGCTAACCGATCGCTGCAGCTGTACATAGTCTATCGGTAAATAGCCCACCCAATTTTACCTACCTCATTCCCATACTGTTTTTATTTATTTACTTTTCTGGTCTTTTGCACACCAATATCTCTACCTGTACATGACCATCTGATCATTTATCACTCCAGTGTTAATCTGCTAAATTGTAATTATTCGCCTACCTCCTCATGCCTTTTGCACACAATGTATATAGACTCTCTTTTTTTCTACTGTGTTATTGACTTGTTAATTGTTTACTCCATATGTAACTCTGTGTTGTCTGTTCACACTGCGATGCTTTATCTTGGCCAGGTCGCAGTTGCAAATGAGAACTTGTTCTCAACTAGCCTACCTGGTTAAATAAAGGTGAAATAAAAAAATAAAATAAAATAATAGATGGTTATCAATATTAGTTATTTCTTGTGTAGGCTGTGAGAGAAAAAATGCCACGTTAGTTACCACCGGTGACAGGACCGTGATAGAGAGTAGGAAGCACTTCATGTCGACTTGTGCAGTCCAATCCGCCACGCAAAATAGTCTGGAGTGCCAACAAATTTGCCCAATTAGCTGATTCGCTTTCCATAAACCCACTCCTTTCGATACACCCACTCACTCTTACTCTGGTCGCCATGTTGGGCTGCAGCTACCCACACTTGCTCGGTGTTGCGAAGAATGCAATTCGGGGAGTTCCTGCATGTGGACATTCCTGAATTTGGGAAGCCCTCTTCATACTTATATTTGTAACTTTTTAAGTTAGGACAGGCGGGAGGCGGTGGCGCACCAGTACAGTAGGTGGGGTTAATGCACAATAGCAAGCTAGCACATGCTCCCCCCTCCTTCCACCTGCTGTGCCAGCGGTAGTCTAGGCTAACTAGCAAGCTAGCACATGACACTGTGTCGCAAACAAGCTAGTTAGCTAGCACATGGTGTCACCCCAACCTTCCGCCTACTGTGCTAGTGGGAGGCGGGGGTGACCAGTACACAGTGTCCTTCACCCCCGCCTGTCGGGCACTGTTTTCCTGCAGTTCTGTTAACGAAGGTAAGGGCAGGTGTTCGGCAGGTAGGCTAATGAGAGAAGACAAAATTATAGACCCATTATAGACCCATTCACTTTCAAATGCATATCGACCACCAGTGGAAAAATAGGTTATGGACAATTTGCCAGACCATTTTACTCTTTCATTCCCCAGAGGTCATTGTTCGTGCCAATTGCATCACTGTAACCTATACACATTTTGGAGTGTCATATGCAGTATTGCAAAATGGAAATTTAACAACTTCTCTGCTCAGATGGCACTTCCAAGAACAACAAAGTGCTTATAATCGATACTGCTGATCTGTCTTTTCGTTCTGTGCCATCCTACATGAACCCATCTGAGCGCTCTGTAAAATACATGGAAAGCCATAACTTTCTTCAGATCTTTCAGGTGAGAAAAATAAGCACCTTCTGAGGTGAAACAAAAGTTGGTGATCATGAAACATAGGCATGCCGTGTTTGCAGTCTTTTTTTGTGATCTCTCTACAGGAGATTATTAAAAACCTGTTTTTTGACAGGCCAGAGGAGCCGCTTCAGTTCATGTTAGAACAGGTTAGACTCCTTTATGTTTTTAGATATAGGGCGGCAGGGTAGCCTAGTGGTTAGAGCGTTGGACTAGTAACCGGAAGGTTGCGAGTTCATACCACAGAGCTGACAAGGTACAAATCTGTCATTCTGCCCCTGAACAGTCAGTTAACCCACTGTTCCTAGGCCGTCATTGAAAATAAGAATTTGTTCTTAACTGACTTGCCTGGTTAAATAAAGGTAGAATAAAATAAAAAATATAGGCCTAGAGATCATACAGGTAGAATAAAAAGGCCTATTGCATGTTTCACCTAGCTTCTGGGCATCAAGGCCACAATACTGTCACAGTAATCTGAACTGTCTTGAGTCCTTTCATCACTCTTTTTTACCCTGTGTGTATTAACACATACGGTGCATTCGGAAAGTATTCAGACCCCTTGACTTATTCCACATTTTGTTACGCCTTATTCAAAAATGTATTAAATTGTTTTTTTCCCCTCATCCATCGACACACAATACCGCATAATGACAAAGCAAAAACATTTTTTTAGAAAATGTATTAAAAATAAAAAACGTATATATCACATTTACGTAATTGTTCAGACCCTTAACTCAGTACTTTGTTGAAGCACTTTTGGCAGCAATTACAGGCTTGAATCGTCTTGGGTATGATGCTACAAGCCTGGCACACCTGTATTTGGGGAGTTTCTCCCATTCTTCTCAGCAGATCTTCTCAAGCTCTGTCATGTTGGATGGGGAGCATCGCTGCAATGCTATTTTCATGTCTCTCCAGAGATGTTTGATCTGGTTCAATTCAAGGATCTGGCTGGGCCACTCAAGGACATTCATAGATTTGTCCCGAAGCCACTCCTGCATTGTCTTGGCTGTGTGCTTAGGGTTATTGTCCTGTTAGAAGGTGAACCTTTGCCCCAGTGTTAGGTCCTGAGCGCTCTGGAGCAACTTTTCATTAAGGATCTCTCTGTACTTTGTTCCGTTTATCTTTCCCTCAATCCTGACTAGTCTCCCAGTCTTTGCTGCAGAAAAACATCCCCACAGAATGATGCTGCCAACCCCATGCTTTACCGTAGGGATGGTGCCATGTTTCCTCCAGACGTGACGCTTGGCATTCAGGCCAGAGAGTTCAGTCTTAGTTTCATCAGACTAGTGAATCTTGTTTCTCATGGTCTGAGAGTTTATAGGTGCAGCCTGTCATGTGCCTTTTAGTGAGGAGTGGCTTCCATCTGGCCACTCTACCATAAAGGCCTGAATGGTGGAGTGCGGCAGAGATGGTTATACTTCTAGAAGGAACTCTAGAGCACTGTCAGAATGACCATCGGGTTCTTGGTCACCTCCCTGACCACAGCCCTTTTCCCCCAATTGCTCAGTTTGGCCAGGCAGCTAGTTCTCGGAAGAGTATTGGTGGTTCCAAACTTCTTCCATTTAAGAATGATGGAGGCCACTGTGTTCTTCAGGACCTTCAATGCTGAAGCATATTTTTGGTAATCTTCCCCAGATCTGAGCCTGTCTCGGAGCTCTACAGACAATTCCTTCAACCTCATGCCTTGGTTTTTGCTCTGACAATCACTGTTAACTGTGGGACCTATATAGACAGGTGTGTGCCTTTCTAAACAGGGTCCAGTTGAATTTACCACAGGTGGACTCCAATCAAGTTGTAGAAACATCTCAAGGATGATCAATGGAAACACCTGAGCTCAATTTCAAGTCTCATAGCAAAGGGTCTGAATACTTGTGTAACTAAGGTATGTCTGGGTTTCTTTTAAATACATTTTACCAAATAAATAAAAAATAAATAAACTGTTTTCACTTCGTCGTTATGGGGTATTGTATGTGGATTGATGAGGAATAAAAATTATTTAATACATTTTAAAATAAGGCTGTAACGTAACAAAATGTGGAAAAAGTGAGGGATCTGAATACTTTCTGAATGCACTGTATATGCCTAATATTCTAGTTTTTCCCCCCAGTTTTGTTTCGTTTAAGAAAAGCTATCGGTGGTGGAAGGTGTGAAGTTCTCGGAGTCAAAGGCTTGCACTGACGGTCAGGAGTCTGTGACAGTAGGAGTGAAGTTTTTGGAAAAAGTGGACCCTTGCCTATTGGCTGATCCATTTGTGGATTCGGGGTGGGTGAAAACAGAGTTGGGTGCTGTGGAATCGGTGAGGGTAACCAGAAGTGGTCTTGTGATAATTGTTTGTTTCTCTGCTGGACAGAGGGAGAAGGCACTCTGCGTTAAACAAATGGGGACAAGACATGTGAATTGTTTTGCTCTAAAGAAAAGGGTGACATTGAAAGGAGTGATTACTGGGGTACCAGTAAAAGTTGACCAACTGAAGGGAAGATTCCTGGTGTTTGTGATGCTCGTCGTTTGGTGCGACGCAGACAAGGCGGCGTTAGTGGTGAAAAGGAAAAGTCATTGCTCTTTTGAGTTTTAATGTTGATTCTTTGCCCGACAAAGTGATGTTAAGTTGTCCTGTATGAGCCTTTGACCCGAATACATTACATTGTTACAGGTGTCAAGCTTATGGGCATGTGGCAGCAGTGTGTAGGAGGGAGGCTCCTAGGTGTGAGATGTGTGCAGAAGGGCATGAGACAAAGGAATGTGTACCATTGGGGAAAGTAGTGGTATGTGTTAATTGTAGGGGTGCCCATGGGGCTGGGGATCAGAAATGTCCTGTGCGAGACAGGGTGGTGTTCTTTTTTATTATTAGAAGTATTTTTGTGTGTGTGTGTGTGTTGTGTTAGATGGTAGTGTATTTGTTTATTAATGATTTTTTCCAAGCAAAATATAATGGAGTTGTACTCCAGTCTAGTAGGTGGCGGTAATGCAACATTTATTGGATGCCAACCGCCGTTAAACCTCATCGAAGAAGAAAAAGACAGTCGTCAGGCAGTATTGGTTCTGTTTTCATGTCCAGACACTTCTCTTATTTTGTAACGCTCCATGTTCGTTATTATTAAACTCACCATCTGCACCTGCTTCCTGACTCCCTGCATTTTCGTTATGTTGGGGTTCGTTCCTTGTTCCTTGTCAATCATTGGCTCATTGGTGAAATTAGCATTCAGACAATATCTTTAATTAAATCATTCAAAAACCTTTATTAATGCAATTGCAGACAAGGTGTTTTGTTATGCCTACAGTCATATATCTCATGTCACTGCCTACGTCATTACCTTCTACTCATGAGAACAAACCCATGCCTACACAGCTATATAAACAAGAGTTTCAGTGTTATTTAAAAGCTTAACAGTAAATGTCCACTCCCCAAGTTGATTTATAGTGGAATGTCCGACTAGTCTCTTATCACTTACACTCCCCTGCAGAATTCTGTCTCACAGTCACACATTTCTCAGACCGTTTCTTTATAAGAGTCAGAGACTAGAAAAAACTGTGGAACAATACTATACCTTTATAATGAATATATATATATTGTTAATCTGTAGTCTAGGACCCTATAAATGTAAGGAGGGAGGGGTCATATAACCCCTCCCCTTACATTAATACAACATAAGCATAGTAAATTATTATAATACATCAAACATTTGGTATAGCCCCTATTATGACCCAAAGGTGAACCCGGCAGTTCCACAGCCTGAATTCAAAACGGATAAAAAACAAACAATATCAAACAATACCCCTTAATGACAAAGTGAAAACCTGTTTATTATTTTTTTAAATTATTGAAAATTAAATACAGAAATATCTCATTTAAATAAGTATTCACGCCCCTGAGTCAATACATGTTAGAGTCACATTTGGCAGCAATTACAGCAGTGAGTTTTTCTGGGTAAGTCTCTAAGAGTTGGATGGTACAATATTTTCCCATTATTCTTTTGGAAAGTCTTCAAGCTCTATAAAATTGGTTGTTGATCATTGCTAGACAACCATTTTTAAGTTTGCATAGATTTTGAAGCAGATTGAAGTCAAAACTGTAACTCAGGAACATTCACTGTCTTCTTGGTAACCAACTCCAGTGTAGATTTGGCCTTGTGTTTTAGGTTATTGCCCTGCTGAAAGGTGATTTCATCTCCCAGTGTTTGGTGGAAAGCAGACTGAACCAGGTTTTCCTCTAGGATTTTGCCTGCGGTTAGCTCCATTCTGTTTCTTTTTTATACTGAAAAACTCCACAGTCCTTAACGATTACAAGCATACCCATAACATGACTCTGTTATGTACTTGAGTGAAGACCCAAAGCGGTTTTAACAGAAAACAGAGTTCTTTAATGAAAAAACAGGAATGGCATAAATCCTCTTCCAACGTAGTCAATGGAACAAAGAACGTTAGTATAATGCAGGATGCACCTGCCAGGCAGACTCCGACAGGATAGGACAAGGTGGAAGCAAACGCGACGACAGCTTGCTTCTGGCATCAAAAAACACAAACAAGAATCAGACCCTGAAAGTAGCAGGAACAGAGAGAAATAGAGACCTAATCAGAGGGAAAGAGAACAGGTGTGAAAGAGTGAATGAGCTAGTTAGGAGAGATGTAGAACAGCTGAAGAATGAGAGACAGAGAAGGTAACCTAAAAAGACCAGCAGAGAGAGACAGAGTGAAGAGAAAGGACAGGAACAGACATAACAAGACATGACAGTACCCCCCACTCACCGAGCGCCTCCTGGCGCACTCGAGAGAAACCTGGCGGCAACGGAGAAATCATCGATCAGCGAACGGTCCAGCACGTCCCGAGAGGGAACCCAACTCCTCTCCTCAGGACCGTACCCCTCCCAATCCACTAGGTACTGATGACCACGGCCCCCGAGGGGCGCATGTCCAAAATCTTACGAACCCTGTAGATGGGTGCGCCCTCGACAAGGATGGGGGGAGGGACGGCGGGGGCGCGAAGAACGGGCTTAACACAGGAGACATGGAAGACCGGGTGAACGCGACGAAGATAACGCGGGAGAAGAAGTCGCACTGCGACAGGATTAATGACCTGAGAAATACGGAACGGACCAATGAACCGCGGGGCCAACTTGCGAGAAGCTGTCTTAAGGGGAAGGTTCTGAGTGGAGAGCCATACTCTCTGACCGCAACAATATCTAGGACTCTTGGTCCTACGCTTGTAGCGGCCCTCACAGTCTGCGCCTATTACGGCCAAGTGCCGACCTGACCCCCTTCCAGGTGCGCTCGCAACGCTGGACAAAAGCCTGAGCGGAGGGACGCAGGACTCGGCGAGCTGAGATGAGAACAGCGGAGGCTGGTACCCGAGCTACACTGAAAAGGGGATAGACCGGTAGCAGACGAGGGAAGCGAGTTGTGGGCGTACTCTGCCCAGGGGAGCTGTTCTGACCAAGACGCAGGGTTACGAAAGAAAGACTGCGTAAAATCGACCAACAGTCTGATTGGCCCGTTCGGCTTGGCCGTTAGACTGGGGATGAAAGCCGGACGAGAGACTGACGGAAGCCCCAATCAAGCGGCAAAACTCCCTCCAAAATTGAGACGTGAACTGCGGGCCTCTGTCGGAAACGACGTCAGACGGAAGGCCATGAATTCGGAAAACATTCTCGATAATGATCTGAGCCGTCTCCTTAGCAGAAGGGAGCTTATCGAGAGGAATGAAATGAGCCGCCTTAGAGAATCTATCGACAACCGTAAGAATAACTGTCTTCCCCGCTGATGAAGGCAGTCCGGTGATAAAATCTAAAGCGATGTGAGACCACGGTCGAGAGGGAATGGGAAGCGGTCTGAGACGGCCGGCAGGAGGAGAGTTCCCAGATTTAGTCTGCGCGAAGACCGAACAAGCGGCGACAAATCGACGCGCGTCACGTTCCCGAGTGGGCCACCAGAAACGCTGGCGAATGGAAGCGCGTACCCCGAACGCGGGGTGGCCGGCTAACTTGGCAGAGTGGGCCCACTGAAGAACGGCCGGACAGTAGGAACGGGAACGAACAGAAGGTTCCTAGGACAAGCTCGCGGCGACGGAGTGTGGCGAGTGCTTGCTTTACCTGCCTCTCAATTCCCCAGACAGTCAACCCGACAACACGCCCGTCAGGAAGAATCCCCTCGGGGTCGGTGGAGACCTCAGAAGAACTGAAGAGACGAGATAAAGCATCAGGCTTGGTGTTTTTGAGCCCGGACGATAAGAAATAACAAACTCGAAACGGCGAAAAACAGAGCCCAACGAGCCTGACGCGCATTAAGTCGTTTGGCTGAACGGATGTACTCAAGGTTCCTATGGTCAGTCCAAGCGACAAAGGAACGTCGCCCCCTCCAACCACTGTTGCCATTCGCCTAGGGCTAAGCGGATGGCGAGCAGTTCGCGATTACCAACATCATAGTTACGTTCTGACGGCGATAAGCGATGAGAGAAAAACGCGCAAGGATGGACCTTGCCGTCAGAGAGAAGCGCTGAGAAAGAATGGCTCCCACGCCCACCTCTGACGCGTCAACCTCAACAACAAACTGGCTAGAGATGTCAGGTGTAACAAGAATAGGAGCGGATGTAAAACGATTCTTAAGAAGATCAAAAGCTCCCTGGGCGGAAACGGACCACTTAAAGCACGTCTTAACAGAAGTAAGGGCTGTGAGGGGAGCTGCCACCTGACCGAAATTACGGATGAAACGACGATAGAAATTAGCGAAGCCCAGAAGCGCTGCAGCTCGACGCGTGACTTAGGAGCGGGCCAATCAATGACAGCCTGGACCTTAGCGGGATCCATCTTAATGCCCTCAGCGGAAATAACGGAACCGAGAAAAGGGACAGAGGCGGCATGAAAAATGCACTTCTCAGCCTTCACATAAAGACAGTTCTCCAAAAAGGCGCTGGAGGACGCGTCGCACGTGCTGAACATGAATCGAGAGAGACGGAGAAAAAAATCAGGATATCGTCCATGTAAACGAAAACAAAAATGTTCAGCATGTCTCTCAGGACGTCGTTAACTAGTGCCTGAAAGACAGCTGGAGCGTTAACGAGGCCGAAAGGGAGAACCCGGTATTCAAAGTGCCCTAACGGAGTGTTAAACGCCGTCTTCCACTCGTCCCCCTCCCTGATGCGCACGAGATGGTAGACGTTACGAAGGTCCAATTTGGTGAAAAACCTGGCTCCTGCAGGATCTCGAAGGCTGAAGACATAAGAGGAAGCGGATAACGATTCTTAACTGTTATGTCATTCAGCCCTCGATAATCCACGCATGGGCGCAGGGACCCGTCCTTCTTCTGAACAAAAAAAAACCCCGCTCCGGCGGGGAGAGGAGGAGGAGACTATGGTACCGGCGTTGAGCAAAACCGACAAATAATCCTCGAGAGCCTTACGTTCGGGAGCCGACAGAGAGTATAATCTACCCCGGGGAGTAGTTCCCGGAAGGAGATCAATACTACAGTCATACGACCGGTGTGGAGGAGAGAAGTGGCCTTGGAACGACTGAACACCGTGCGCAGATCGTGATACTCCTCCGGCACCCCTGTCAAATCGCCAGGCTCCTCCTGTGAAGTAGAGACAGAGGAAACAGGAGGGATAGCAGACATTAAACAGGTCACATGACAAGAAACATTCCAGGATAGGATAGTATTACTAGACCAATTAATAGAAGGGTTATGGCGCACTAGCCAGGGATGACCCAAAACAACAGGTGTAAAAGGTGAACGAAAAATTAAAAGAAATGGTTTCGCTATGATTACCAGAGACAGTGAGGGTTAAAGGCAGCGTCTCACGCTGAATCTTGGGGAGAGAACTACCATCTAAAGCGAACAAGGCCGTGGGCTCCCTAACTGTCTGAGAGGAATGTCATGTTCCCGAGCCCAGGTCTCGTCCATAAAACAGCCCTCCGCCCCAGAGTCTATCAAGGCACTGCAGGAAGCAGATGAACCGGGCCAGCGGAGATGGACCGGAAAAGTAGTGCGTGATCCAGAAGGAGAGGCCTGAGTAGTTGCGCTCACCAGTAGCCCTCCTCTTACTGATGAGCTCTGGCTTTTACTGGACATGAGGTGACAAAATGACCAGCGGAGCCGCAGTAGAGACAGAGGCGATTGGTGATTCTCCGTTCCTTCTCCTTGGCCGAGATGCGGATACCCCCCAGCTGCATAGGCTCAGCATCCGAGCCGGCGGAGGAGGGTGGCAGTGATGCGGCAGGTGGCAGTGATGTGGAGAGGGGAGCAGCGGAGAACGCGAGCTCCTTTCCACGAGCTCGGCGACGAAGATCAAACCGTCGCTCTATGCGAATAGCGAGAGCTATT
This sequence comes from Oncorhynchus masou masou, assembly GCF_036934945.1. Classification (NCBI taxonomy): domain Eukaryota; kingdom Metazoa; phylum Chordata; class Actinopteri; order Salmoniformes; family Salmonidae; genus Oncorhynchus; species Oncorhynchus masou. The sequence continues at coordinate 51,144,618 of NC_088223.1, forward strand.
AAGGAGTCAGACTGGAAGGAACCTCCCGGGAGAGGATCTCGTCCTTAACCTCGACGAGGAGACCCTCCAGAAAACGGCGAGCAAAGCCGGCTCGTTCCAGTCACTTGAGGCAGCGAGTGCGAAACTCAATAGAATAATCCGTTATGGATCGATTCCCCTGACATAGGGAAGACAGGGCCCTGGAAGCCTCCTCCCCAAAAACAGAACGGTCAAAAACCCGTATCATCTCCTCCTTAAAGTCTTGATACTGGTTAATACACTCAGCCCTCGCCTCCCAGACTGCCGTGCCCCACTCACGCGCCCGTCCGGTAAGGAGAGAAATGACGTAGGCGATGCGGGCTGCGCTCCTGGAGTAAGTGTTGGGCTGGAGAGAGAACACCACATCACACTGAGTGAGGAATGGCGGCACTCAGTGGGCTCCCCAGGTAACACGGCGGGTTGTTGATCCTGGGCTCCGGAGACTCGGAAACCCTGGAAGTGGGCGGTGGATCGAGGTGGAGTTGGTGAACCTGTCTTGTGAGGTCGGAGACTTGGACGGCCAGGGTCTCAACGGCATGTCGAGCAGCAGACAATTCCTCCTCGTGTCTGCCTAGCATCGCTCCCTGGATCTCGACGGCGGAGTGAAAAGGGTCCGGGCCGCTGGGTCCATTCTTGGTCTGATTCTTCTGTTATGTACTTGAGTGAAGACCCAAAGCGGTTTTAACAGAAAACAGAGTTCTTTAATGAAAAAACAGGAATGGCATAAATCCTCTTCCAACGTGGTCAATGGAACAAAAGAACGTTAGTATAATGCAGGATGCACCTGCCAGGCAGACTCCGACAGGATAGGACAAGGTGGAAGCAAACGCGACGACAGCTTGCTTCTGGCATCAAAAACACAAACAAGAATCAGACCCTGAAAGTAGCAGGAACAGAGAGAAATAGAGACCTAATCAGAGGGAAGAGAGAACAGGTGTGAAAGAGTGAATGAGCTAGTTAGGAGAGATGTAGAACAGCTGAAGAATGAGAGACAGAGAAGGTAACCTAAAAAGACCAGCAGAGAGAGACAGAGTGAAGAGAAAGGACAGGAACAGACATAACAAGACATGACAGACTCAGTAATGTGTTGTATTGAATTTGCCCTAAACATAACACTTTGTATTCAGGACAAAAGTGAATTGCTTAGCCACATTTTTTTTTGCAGTATTACTTTAGGGCCTTGTTCAAGATGCATATTTTGAAATATTTTCTTTTGACTCTGTCAATTAGGTTAGTATTGTGGTGTAACCACAGTGGTGACCCGTCATTCCAGGTGGGGCAGAACCTTTCGAGCAAAATAAATAAATATATACACTACCGTTCAAAAGTTTGGGGTCACTTAGAAACGTCCTTGTTTTCCATGAAAACATACATGAAATTAGTTGCAAGATGAATAGGAAATATAGTCAAGACCTTGACAAGGTTAATAACAATGATTTTTTGCATTCGTCAATGAATCCTCCATTTGCAGCAATTACAGCCTTGCAGACCTTTGGCATTGTAGTTGTCAATTTGCAGGTAATCTGAAGGAATTTCACCCCATAGCACCTCCCAAATTGGATTGGCTTGATGGGCCCTTCTTACATAGCATATGGTAAAGCTGCTCCGACAACAGCTCAATAGAATTGAGATCTGATGACTGTGCTTGCCACTCCATTATAGACACAATATCAGCTGACTGCTTGTTCCCTAAATAGTTCTTGCATTGTTTGGAGCTGTACTTTGGGTCATTGTCCTCTCGCAGGAGGAAATTGGCTCCAATTTAACGCCTTCCACGGGGTATGGCATGGCGTTGCAAAATGGGGTGATAGCCTTCCTTCTTCAAGATCCCTTTTACCCTGTACAAATCTCCCACTTTACCACCACCAAAGCACCCCCAGACCATTACATTGCCTCCACCATGCTTGACAGATGGCGTCAAGCACTCCTCCGTCATCTTTTCAGCGCCTCACGAATGTTCTTCTTTGTGATCCGAACACCTCAAACTTAGATTTGTCTGTCCATAACACTTTATTCCAATCTTTCTCTGTCCAGTGTCTGTGTTCTTTTGCCCATCTTTTGCCCATCTTAATCTTCTCTTTTTATTGGCCAGCATCCTGGAGTCGCCTCTTCACTGTTGACATTGAGACTGGTGTTTGCAGGTACTATTTAATGAAGCTGCCAGTTGAGGACTTGTGAGGCGTCTGTTTCTCAAACGAGACACTCTAATGTACTTGTCCTCTTGCTCAGTTGTGCACCGGGGCCTCGCACTCTTCTTTCTATTCTGGTTAGAGACAGTTTGTGCTGTTCTGTGAAGGGAGTAGTACACAGCGTTGTACGAGATCTTCAATTTCTTAGCTTTTTTTTTCATTTCTCAGAATTCTGGCGAGTTTCAGAATAAGTTATTTGTTTCTGGGCCTTTTGATTCTGTAATCGAACCCACAAATGCTGATGCTCCAGATACTCAACTAGTCTAAAGAAGGCCAGTTTTATTTCTTTTTTAAACAGGACAACAGTTTTCAACTGTGCTAACATAATTGCAAAAGGGTTTTCTATTGATCAATTAGCCTTTTAAAATGATAAACTTGGATTAGCTAACACAACATGCCATTGGATATCAGGTTGCTGATAATGGGCCTCTGTACGCCTATATAGATATTCCATTCAAAATCAGCCATTTCCAGCTACAATAGTCATTTACAACAGTAACCATGTCTACACTGTATTTCTGATCAATTTGATGTTATTTTAATGGACCAAAAATTTGCTTTTCTTTCAAAAACAAGGACATTTCTAAGTGACCCCAAACATTTGAACGGTAGTGTACATACATATATTTTTATTGTTTTTGAGGGGGGATGCCTGTTTTGCATGTCACAATCAGTTTGCAAACAATGTAAAAAAAAATACAAATCATTGAGTTAATAAAGCTGCATACAAACATGGTCTCTGTTTTGCTTAATTGAGTAAGGCAGCTTCAAAATGTAGGTGTTTCAGCCTAGCTCAGTGCTTTCTGTGGTGGTGAGGAAGCCATTGGAAAATAGAGCGTAGGGGTTGGTAATATTCTCTAGTTGCGTTGTAATTGGCTCAATGTTCTGTCACTCATAGGGACTGTCATGGTTCCTCGTGACACCAGAGGGCAGCAGAGACCGCCATAGAGACTTTTATAGGCCTCAGGTGTATCTTATTATTTCATGATTGTGTCCCTGTTGTGTTTTGAGGTGTGTTTTCTGTGGTCCTTTGCAGAAGCTTGAATTGTATACCGTGTACGTTTCCTGAGTGAGTTTTCGAGACTTAGTGTTTGTTGTTTTTTTAAGTGTACTGCGATCCTATGACTACTGTTTCTCAGTAAAGTATTATGTTTATCCTTAACCACTGATTCTTCATCTGGTCTCTTCTCTGCACCTGGGTCCAACCTTACCACGTTACAGCAAGCTTCTGCCACAACATGAACCCGGCAGATATCACCCAGATCCGGAATGTGGTAGCCCATCAAGGAGCACTCTTAGGACGACAGCAAGGACAGCTCTCCCAAATCTCCGGGACCCTTCTGGTGCTTGCCGAGTCCCTCCAACCACGACACGCCCCCAACCCAGGAGGAGACAATGCCCAGGTCTCATCGTCCAGAGCTACAGACGTCATAGTGGTTCCTCCCGGGAACCTGCACCGGGAACCCAAGATCCCAGCCCCGAGCGGTATGACGGCTACCCGGGAGGATGCAAGGGGTTCTTCACTCAGTGTTCTCTGGTGTTCGAGCTACAGTCCTCTTCGTTCCACACCGATCAGGTCATAATTGCCTACATCATCTCTCTACTCTTGGGCAAGGCCTTGACGTGAGCAAATGCAGTGTGGGAACAGCAGCCACCGTCCTGTAGCTCCATATTACTGCTGCGACAAGTCTGCAACGAGCTGCGACGAGTCTTCGACCACCCAGTAGGCGGACGAGAAGTGGTCAGCTGACTGTTCAACCTTTGCCAAGAGGCCAGACCAGTGGCTGACTTCGCCATTGAGTTCTGCACCCTCGCCCCCGAGAGTGAGTGGAATTCAGAGGCACTGATGACCGCTTTCCACCAGGGTCTGTCTAACTCCATCAAAGATGAACTGGCCCGGTTAGGAACTGGGAGAGGACCTTGAGTCCCTGATAATGCTGGAAATCAGGACCGACAACCACATCCGGGAACGGGTGAGACACCACTCCAGCATTCCGGTTTCCTGAGCACCCCAAGCCCACTGGGCCCAGCATGTAGGATCCCATGCAGGTGGGTTGCACACTCTGAGTCCACAGGAGAGTGACATGCGCATGCACAAAGGCTACGGCGGAGGTCTTGGCCATCTCCGTGCTAACTACGGAAAATACCAGGGCTCGCCAGGACAGGTGGATACCCTGATGAGCTGTGCAATTACCTCCCGGCAACCCAGTCACCACCTGAACCCTCCACTGTGACATCCGTCAGCACCATATTCAAGCCTTTGTGGACTCTGGGGCCGCTGATAATTTCATTGATTAAGACATCGCCAGAGTTACAGATCCCCTGCATGAAATGTACCACCCCTCTGCAGATTCAAACCCTCGATGGATGCCCCATTGGCAGGTGGAATATCAGACCAAGATCATTCTACTGCAGGTTGGGGTGAACCACTCTGACAGGCTGACTACACCGCACCCACCAACGAGCGTCTGCATTGCCAAGGGCTAAAATAGAAGAAGTCAGTTCTATTCGTGACGCAGATCTCGCTGCAAGTCCTGTCGCCCCATCTCCTCATTGGTTTATAGAAGCAGGTACCCACATGCCATCTCCTCATTGGTTATACCCACGTGGGTGACTGAAAGACGAACGAGGTCAGTGGCTGTAATGCACCTAATTTATGAAAGTTGCCAATCGCAATATAAAGTCCAGAGAAGAAAAGGCATGGAAGGAGGAGAGATGACTATAAACTATTCGGTTGACCGTTTTATGTGTGGATTAATTGTCGGAGTAGAGGACCTTGTGCATTTCAGGTAAAATAACAACTCAATGTTTATATCCCAGGACAAATTAGCAAGCAAGCTATCTAAATAGGACAAATTAGTTAGCAAGTGCAAGCTAGCTAGCTAAATTGCCATAAATGTTTAATGCTTTTCGACCTGTCCCCAAATTAATGTAATTGGTTCAGAGTTTGTTTTGATATATTAACCTGCGTGTCTTGATCGCGTTTGGTGTGGGGGTACAAAATAAATGTATGCATGATGGCGCACGATGGCGCACGATGGCGCACTCGCGCAGCCAGTTTGGGTTCCGTGTGAGACTCTTCGTTTTCTGTTGATCACTGCTCCCGAGAACCCCCTTATCCTAGGGTACCCTTGGCTAGCGCTACATAACCCACTAGTTTCTTGGTCCATGGGACACCTACTAGACTGGGGTAGGGACTGCCAGACTAAATGTCTAAGACCCTCACCAAGAGCCTTGCCATGACCTCCTGCATCCCTTGAAGACCAAGACGTTTCTGCTCTCCCTCCCGAATAATTCGACCTCTGGGAGGCCTTCAGTAAGAGGTAGGCCACCACCCTGCCCCCTCATCGTCCTTACGACTGTGCCATAGAACTCCTACCTGGCACCACACCTCCCGGGGTCGTCTGTATTCCCTCTCGAACACTGACGCAGCAGTCATGGACAGTTACTTCCAGGAGTCGCTGAAGGCAGGTTTCATTCGCCACTCTACATCCCCTGCTGGTACAGGCTTCTTCTTAATGGGTAACACACATTAACACCCCTAATGGCCACAATGAATATTTAGTCATGCCCTTTGGATTATTGAACTCACCGGTAGTCTTTCAAGCATTGGTCAGTGACACCCTGAGGGATATGTTGAATCGGTTCATCTTTATTTACCTCAACGACATCTTGATCTTCTCCAAGACCCTTCCAGAACACATACTGCACGTCCGCCAAGTCCTGAGACGCCTCTGCAAAGTCAGCTATATGTCAAGATAGAGAAGTATGAGTTCCACATAATCCCAGGTTTCCTTCCTGGGTCACATTATCTCTACCACAGGCATCCAAATGGACCCTGTAAAGATTGAGGCGGTCGCCGACTGGCCCCGTCCCACCTCACTCAAGTAGGTTCCTCGGGTTTGCCAATTTTTACAGGCGTTATATACTTAACTTTGGTGTGGTGGCAGCGTCTCTCACGGTCCAAACCCAGACCCATTTTTGCTGGATCCCGAGGGTGACAGGGCAATCATGGAGCTCAAGGGATGTTTCACCTCTGGACCCATCCTCGTTCATCCTGATCCGACTCATCTCTTTGTTTTGGAGTTGGACGCCTCGGACACCGGAGCAGGGGCAGTCCTTTCACAGCGGAACAAGGAGTACAAGAAACGGCACCCATGCGCCTTTCTCTCCAAGCGGTTCTCACCAGTGGAACACAACTACGATATAGGCAACCGGGAACTCTTAGCAGTTAAGTGGGCTCTTGAGGGGTGGAGCCACTGGTTGGAGGAGTCACCTAATACTTTCGTGATCTGGACGGTCCATAAGAACTTGGTCTCCGTTCAAGAAGCCAAGAGGTTGAACACTTGCCAAGCTAGTTGGGCTCTGTGTTTTTCTTTTACTTTTTAGGGCTAGGGGGCAGTATTCAGAAATTCTGATGAATGACATGCCCAAAGTAAACTGCCAGTTACTCAGGCCCTGAATCTAGGATATGCATGGTATTATTGGATAGAAAACACTCTGAAGTTTCTATAACTGTTAAAATAATGTCTGTGAGTATAACAGAACTGATATGGCAGGCGAAAACCCGAGGAGAATCCATCCGGAAATTTATTTTTTGAGGTCACAGCCCATTCAAATGCTTGTTTATGGGAGATTCAACGGAATTACCTCCCATATTGCAGTTCCTATGGCTTCCATAAGAATAGTCAACAGTCTTTAGAAAAGGGATTCAGGCTTGTTTTGAAAAATTACTTAGTAATTGTAGTTTTTCAAGGTGGCTTTCATTTTGGACAAATGGTCATTTTGTGGCGCACATGGATGAGGGTGCACTTCATTATTTATCACCGGTATTGAACATACTACATTTCATCTTCAATTGTATAATTTATATAGGATTTGATTGATTAGAAACATTGTTTGACTTGTTAGGACAAAGTTTATTGGTAACATTTGGGATTCCTTTGTATGCACTTTGAGCGAGTGGAGCGGGTGGAATACTGAATCAAACGCACCAAATAAACAGACTTTTATGGGATATAAAGAAGGACTTTATCGAACAAAACAACCTTTAATTGTGTAGCTGGGACCCTTGGGATTGCAAACGGAGGAAGATCTGCACATGTAAGTGATTTATTTTAGCGCTATTTCTGACTTTTGTGATGCCTCTGCTGGTTTGGAAAACGTTTTTAATGCTTTTATGTGTGGGGCGCTGTCCTCAGATAATCGCATGGTATACTTTCGCCATAAAGCCTTTTTGAACTCTGATGACACGGTTTCATTAACAAGAAGTTAATCTTTTAAACGATGTAAGACACTTGTATATACATGAATGTTTAATATTACGATTTTTGTATTTTGAATTTTGCTCTCTACAAATTCACGGGATGTTGTCGAGGTGGGATGCTAGCGCTCCACCTATCCCCAAAGAAGTTTTAACAGGTTCAATTTCACACTAGGTTATAGCCCGGGATCCAAGAATCAGAAGGCAGACGCCCTGTCCCGTCAACATGATGTCTCTAACGAGGAGAGGGCTGGTGCCCATCATCCCCAGCTCACACGTTGTGGCCCCTGTGATATGGAGTATTGAGACCACGGTCCGACAAGCCCAGACCAGAGACCCTGACCCCGGCGTGGGACCCACTAACAGACTTTACATTCCGTGATCATCCCGGTCCGTAGTACTACAATGGGGACACTCCTCTAAATTAAATGGGCATCCAGGGGTTAATCAGACACTGGAGTTCCTGAGGCGGACACTGGAGTTCCTGACCCAAGATGCCTTCAGTGAAAGAGACCACTGTTCTCATGATTATCCATGTCTTTCGACTACACAGACTTCCCCAGAACATTGTCTCAGATCGTGGACCCCAGTTTGTCACACTGGATTGGAAGGCCTCCCAGGAGCTGGAGAAGTTCCTCCACTGCTTCGTCTCCACTCAGACCAGCAACTGGAGCAAGTTCCTTGTCTGAGCGGAGTATGCTCATAACACACTGACGAACTCGTCCACGGGACTATCGCCGTTTGAGTGTCAGTTTGGTCGATTCCTGAACAAGAGGCCTGAAACGGGGGTGCCATCAGCCGAGGCGTTTATTCAACGATGTTGCCACACCTGAATCAGAGCGGGATCCTCTTGCTCCGGTCCTCTGCCCGACACCAACATCAGGCAAACCGGCACCGAAGAACTCTTCAGCTCCTCCGACCAGGTCAACGGGTGTGGTTGTCCACCTGTGATCTTCCCTTAAAGGTGGACTCGCAGAAGCTCGATCCTTGCTATATAGAACCATTCAAGATAATGAGTCGCATCAACCCTGTCACCTATCATCTCCAGCTTCCCAGGTCCATGAGGGTCTGTCTGTCCTTTCATGTCTCCCATCTCAAGCTGGTAAGGACCCGTTCATGCGTCCCCCCACACCTGCTCCTCCGCCCCCTCAACTTGTGGATGGCCGCCCGGCCTACATGGTCCGGTATCTGTTGGAGGCTTGTCGGGTCTGAGGGTCCCTGCAGAACCTGGTGGACTGGGAGGGCTACGAGTCCGAGGAGTGGCCATGGGTGGGCATTTACAGTGCCTTGCGAAAGTATTCGGCCCCCTTGAACTTTGCGACCTTTTGCCACATTTCAGGCTTCAAACATAAAGATATAAAACTGTATTTTTTGTGAAGAATCAACAACAAGTGGGACACAATCATGAAGTGGAACGACATTTATTGGATATTTCAAACTTTTTAACACCCAAAGCCCTAGAGACTTTTATTGGGCTCGGGTGTGTCTTATTATTTCATGATTGTGTCCCTGTTAAAAGTGGTGTGTTTTCTGTGGCCCTTTGCAGAAGCTTGAATTATATACCGCGTGCCTTCATTTCCTGAGTGAGTTTTCGAGACAGTGTTTGTTGTTTTTTCAAGTGTACTGTGATCCTGGGGCTACTGTTTCTCAGTAAAGTATTTTGTTTATCCTTAACCACTGATTCCTCGTTTGGTCTCTTGTCTGCACCTGGGTCCAACCTTACCACATCACAGGGACACTACGTCACCACCAAATGAGCCCAGCAAAAAGGGTAGAGCTCGAAAAGTCAAGCCTCTTGGGTACCCATAGAGTTACATTAGAAGTGCCCATCCAAGAAGGCTCAATGTCATTGGCCACAGATAAAATGACGTCAAATCACATATCTGCAGCAGCTTTGATTGGACTGCTCATATCAACATCATACTTTCAAAATCTTAGCAAGCAAGCTAGCAGTCATCATCATGAATCAAGTCGACAATCTACTGGCAAATCCTTTTTAATCCTTGTCACATGAAGATAAATTATAGATAAAACATATCGGTGCTCATCGGCCATAAACATTACACAACAAGTTGGATATCGCAAATTTAACAATGAGTGGTTTGGAAGGAATCAGTGGCTAACTGCAAGCATTGCAAAGCGATCACTAGCCTGCTATTCAGGGTAGTCGGTGTGTGGTCTCAAGTCTGGGTTTAAGGGTCTCTTTTCCAAGCTTAAAATTATAAACATTCAACATTGGCCATCTTGTCAATCCAGCATGACTTCTGCCACGCTCAAAACAACTGGAAACTCAGAACTGGGAAATGTGATTTCCGTGAGTTCAAGATAATAATTTGGTCTATTTTCCCATCCTAATTTTGCCTACTGTTCTGACTTGGTGGTGCACATGTAGCCTTTAACCTGTTTTAGAGAAATGTATTCATTGAATATTGTAAGAGCTTTCATTGCTTATATGCCCCATTTATTTATCCTACGGTTCTGACTTGAGGTACAGCAAGAACACTGTAAGAATGGCCCATGTTCTGAATTCTGTCACTGTACATTTCAAAAGTGCACAAATAAACTAATAGTTAAATTCACTACGTCTGTCCTAGCACGCTCATTAATGTCTTAATTGAAATTACGGATTGCCTCTGATCTGCTCATCATCCCCTTATGCCATAGTTTGTACATCTCAATTGTCAGTAGAAACCACATTTGTTTAAGCAAGTCAGCCATATCAGCTATGTTTTTTTAAGGCAGTAAATGAGGCTGAATGAACTGTTTCACTGCCAGACAAGGCTCTGCTGACAGCCAGGTGTAGCAGTGGTAAGGTGTTGGGACTCTGCTTTTGGGACAGCTTTATGTACTGTAGGCTCTAACAGTGTGTGGACACCATTTGTCACTGTTATAGTGCAATTCATGTATTGTTTAGTGTTGTGCTGTGTAGTGGGTTTGCTGGCGTAAAAAAAGGTGTTTGCCACACCAAGATTTACATGCTAAAATCTCCACTGCGTAACTACAATGTCTGAAACGGTTTTAAAGTCACCGTTGGCCTCATGGTGAAATCCCTGCGTGGTTTCCTTCCTCTCTGGAAACTGTATATGTCATGACTTCCGCCGAGGTCGGTCCCTCTCCTTGTTCAGGCAGCGTTCGGCGGTCGACGTCACCATATTCGGCGGTCGACGTCACCAATCGCCATATTGTGTTGGACAGTGAGTGCAGAATGCATTGCATCAACTTCCATAGGCATAAAAACCTAATTTGTTTTGCATGCAATAGTATTCAAACAAATCTTCAATGCAGAAGAAATAAACAGTGCTTTCAGACATTGTTCACACCCCTTTACTTTTTCCACATTTTATTGTGTTACAGCCTGAATATAACATTGACTAAATTGAGATTTTGTGCCACTGATCTACACACAATACCACATAATGTCAAAGTGGAATTTTCTTTGTAGAATATTTTTTAAATTAATAAAATGTACAACTGAAACATCTTGAGTCAATAAGTATTCAACCCTTTGTTATGGCAAGCATAAATAAGTTCAGGAGCAAAAATGTGCTTAACAAATCAAATAATAATTTGCATGGACTCATCCTCATCATGTTCAATAATAGTGGTTAATTAACATGATTAAGGTCCCTCAATCAAATAGTGATTTTCAACCACAAAGACCAGGGAGGTTATTCAATGTCTTGCAAAGAAGGGCACCAATAGGCCGATGTGTAAAAAACAAAATAAAAAGCAGACAATGAATATCCCTTTGAGCATGGTGAAGTTATTAATTAGGCTTTGGATGGTGTATCATACACCCAGTCACTACAAAAATAAAGTTGTCCTTCCAAACTCAGTTGCCGGAGAGGAAGGAAACCACTATGGAATTTCACAATGAGGCCAACGGTGACTTCAAAACAGTTACAGAGTTTATTGGCTGTGATAGGAGAAAACTGAGGATGGATCAACAACATTGTAGTTACTCCACAATACTAACCTAAATGACAGAGTGAAAATACGGTACAGAATAAAAATATTCCAAAACATGCATTCTGTTTGCAACAAAGCACTTAAGTAATACTGAAGAAAAAAATCTTCCTGAATACAAAGTGTTGTTTTGGGCAAATCCAACACATCACTGAGTAACTCTTCATATTTTCAAGCATGGTGGTGGCTGCAACATGTTATGGGTATGTTTGTCATCGACAAGGACTAGGGATAAAAATAAACAAAATACAGCTATAAGCACAGGAAAATCCTAGAGGTTAAACCTGGTTCAGTCTACTGGGAAACAAATTCACCTTTCAGCAGGACAATAACCTAAAACGCAAGGCAAAATCTACACTGAAGTTGTTTACAAAGGGCGACACAATGTTCCTGAGTGGCCTCGTTACAGTTTTGACTTAAATCGACTTGATAATCTATGGCAAGACCTGGAAATGGTTGTCTAGCAATGATCAACCATCAATTTAACAAAGCTTGAATCATTTTGAAAAGAGTAATGGACAAATGTTGTACAATCCTGGTGTGCAAAGCTCTTAGAGACACCCCAAAAGACTCACAGCTGTAATTGCCGCCAAAGATGCTTCTACAAAGTTTTGATTCAGGGGTGTGAATACTTGTGTAAATCAGATATTTATGTATTTCATTTTCAATACATTTTCAAACATTTCTAAAAACATGTTTTCACATTGTCATTATGGGGTATTGTGTGTAGATGTGTGAGAAATAATATTTTTCATCCATTTTTAATTCAGGATGTAACACAAAATCCAAGTGTTACTGTAGTTGCTCTTGCATTGAGACAATGTATGCATTAATCAAAATCAGTTTAATTTCAGCAAATAGGCCCAAATATTGTAAAATGGTGTTACTTAAAATGCCACTTAAATGTGCTGAGGAAAAGCTGAAAATAGCAACATGGAGAATTTGATCTTTGTTTTCCTGCAGTTCTTTGTGATATTGGGAGTAATTTTCCACAACACTCAGTCGGATTTGAGGATGACAAAGAATGCTTCAAATAAACTTCGGTGCAGAGCCACCAGTAAAGAAGTAATGCAAATATTTACCTTTTTTGTTCAACAAATAACCTTAAATTCAATACATTTTCATCTCTGTTACCAAAATTAAGAGAACCAATAAATACAAAAAATGATTTTGATTTGTTTAATACTTTTTTTATTACTACATGATTCCATATGTGTTATTTTATATTTTTGATGTTTTCACTATTATTCTACAATGTAGAAAATAGTCAAATAAAGAAAAACCCTTGAATGAGTAGCTGTGTCCAAACGTTTGACTATGTTGTCAAAATAAATCATTATAAACTGTAACATATAAAAATAAAGAAGTCACAGTGATGCCCAAACATTGGTGTTTCACCCAATAAATTACTGGGAGTTTTATATATATATATATATGTATATATATATATATATATATATATATATATATATAGTGTGCGACTCTCTTTATTCTTATAGTTTACCGATTATTTGCAGTTAGTCAGCACCTCTAAACTAAATAATTTTCTCTGGGTGTACGCCAGTTCATGCTTTTTCCCCCAAATAAATCATTACGACAAATAATTCTATGAACAAATCCCTAGAAAATATGTTCGGCCTATACGTGTATTTTTTATTTTCATATATTTCCGTGGCTATACACAATACATCCAATTTTGGTCCATACAGAATTGTACAGGTCACAAATGTAGTATTATGTCAATACAGCTGCAAACAACCAGCATCCCTGTTCTGATATTCGTTTTAACTCTTCGCAAACATTTAGAGAATAGTGTTTGAGTCCTCTCTTTTACAATCTGCACTTGTATCATACACAAATACAAGTGTCAGCAAAATTCGTTTCTCTCACTATCTTTTTCTTTAAAACGCAAACATTTCTCTTCAAAGCCTGTTTTCATCACAACAGACACTTTACATTAGGTACTTTTGTCATCTGTCCTCCTCATCCTAAAACTTTACCAAAACATTACTTTACAGTCCAAATAAGAGAACACCAACTATGTCAGTTCTGATAAATCACTGGTAGCACTGGTAACACATTCCAGTATAACTATTGGTAACATTACACAATATAGAATTGGTGAAGTAATGTCTGGCTACTAGAATTGAAGCCAGATAATAACAACAACAACAAAGAATTGGTCAAGTGTGTTAATGACTATCTACAGATTCATAATTGGATAAATAAATACCATTTAGTGTCTATAATACAATTACAACTAAAGTAGCTGCTTTCTCCTGTTCTCATTACTTAGAATGTTGGAAAAACACTGTCCTGATACTATGTCAGGATAAAAGCTGATCACAGCGACAATAGCTGGGCGTCAGTGGGTCCATACTGTATGGAGTCATTATTCAGTTCACAAAATATGTAGAAATAAAGGTAGAAATAAAAACAAAGCAGCGATCACTGAAGGTACAACTCTCTTTGGCAAAAAGGCAACCTTGTGATTACCAATGATGACATGCAAACTTGTAAGACATTTTCTCAAATACCAATGGCAATATGGGTCGATGTAACATTCTCCTTTCTTTGGCTGTCTATCCTTCATATGCATATTACAAACATGTCTAACATTTGAATTAAAAAATATATCATTTGAATATTAATTGATCATTACTGCATATGATTTGGACTAAAATCTTCACCACTAGTCGAGAATACTTATTTTAGTGCAGGACAGAGAGGTGATTGTAGGAGCATTGGAAACAAATAAATGGTTTGTTTCCCAAAGGTAGAATTATAGGCCCAATATTGCTAAAATCATTTACATAAGTCCAAGAAAAGAGAGGATGAGCAGAAGGATAACCAGAGTAGTGTTAGGAAACTGGTTACTGTCCAGTGTCTCATTCAATCTGCCTGTGGCTCCTGTTGTCAAATATCATGGACCTCCTCTGTGGCTGATAAAAGCAGCTGGTTGAGGTCTCCAGCCTCTGTCCACTCTTGGGTATTGTCATTTTGTTCCGCAGGGTCACCCCCTCTGGGGTCCTGAGATTCTCATCCATCTCTTTAGAAAAGACATCGAGTGCTGATGTTTCAGTTGGACTTCTGATGGCCGAGAGGAGGAGCTTACCATCATCCCCTAGCGGTGGGTAATCCATGATGGGGAAGGGTGGACTGAACAAGATGAGGCTCTGTGGTCTCTGGCGGTTCCTAAAGGACGGTCTTTGTAGAACAGTAGACCGTTCAGGTCTTGGACAGTCAGCAAAGGCCTCTGCATTGGAGGAGCGTTTCCTCCTCAGCACCGGTGGGTCTGAAATAGGTGTGGTTTTATTAGTCTCTGTAGATTTCTCTGCAATAGACTGCCTTATTTGGGATTTGGGGGCTGGCTCCTTATTCTCCAACTCCTCCTTTAGATCCCTGATAGATGGAAGAAGAGGTACAGTATCTAGTTTGTCTCCCCTGGTTTTTGTGAGTTCTTTCTCTGCTTCATTTCCTGCATCATTGTTCGTGGGATGAGGTATGTGGCTGTACTGCACCTTTGGGGGGATGACAGGCACGGCTTTGGCCTGGCAAGTCTTTATCATGAAGGCCGTCCTGACAGACGACACACTGACGGGGGCGGAGTTCCGGCGCACAGGGGCCTGACGATCGCTCAGGAACAGCTCCAGTTCCTGGGACAGGCCGTTGGATTTGGTCCCAGACGGGGTCACTGCCCCTCTCTGAATGGAGGACAACTCAGCTGACTCCAGGTTTTGCTGATTGGATATGTCTCTGATGCATCGAAGTCCTAAATCCAAATTGAGTGAATAGGGTCTGTGTTTGGAAAAACTGTCCTGCACAGTTTTTTCTGAATAACATGCTTCATAAGACGTCTGTCTGTGGAATCTCTGGGAGGAGGTGGTGTTTTTCTGCTTGGCTATGCAGCTGTTCTCTCTGTGTGGTCTCGTTGCTTCATCACCGACCATGGTGGTTTTGGCGGGTAACGGAAGTGGATGTGTGATTTTAGTCTCTGTTTTGCCGCTGCATGCTAGAGAGCTATTTCCTGGAATCACTTCTATGCTCCTAACGGGACATGATCCATTTGTTGGTTTGTCTTCTCTAGATTGAGGAGGAACGTTTAGATCTTTGGAGCTTAAACCTTCTTCCGCAGAACAAGACGATGACACATCTAGTTTTCCAAACAAATCCTTAAATGTGGGTGAATGAAGAGGACTGGTTACCCACTGTTTGGTGGAGCTGAAGACCTCCTCCCAAGGTTCCTCCTCCAAGTCCTCCAATTCGGAGTGTCCTCCACATCCATCATCATCATTTTGGTGTGCTAGCCCCATGGTGTGGGGTCTTTCCTCCAAACATATTGAAAGCCTCTCAATGCCTCCCATGACAACTGACAAAGCATTCTTTCCATCATCATGGAAAAGCCCTTTGACCCAATCTTGATTTTTACTTTTCCATGATGGCTCTTTTCCTTTCTCTACTACAGACATGCCTATGTATGTTATGTCATCCCCTGGCTGTAAATGGTTTATGACCTGGCTTTGTTGAGTAGAATGTAAACTTGGCTCTGCAAGGTGAGGAACCACAAGTCGTGGCTTGATGCTGATGGGTTTATCTGTTTCTGTGTGCTTAGATTTTGGGGAAATGTAGGGTTTGTTTTTTGTTTTATCTGTTGAATCAGCAGCATGTAGAGGTGTATTTTTCATATCTGTGCCAACCATGAAATGTAATGTTTTGTCAAATGGAAATAGTGTGTCTGAGGAGTTCTTTCTTGCTGAATGTGCTACTGTAGAAGCACTTTGATCAGTCAATGCAGGCCTGGTGGGCATCAAAGGCTGTCCCTTGTATAATAACGAGTGAGTTGGAAGACTGGTTCTTCTTTTTGCCTTAACATCCTCACAAGTGTTCTTGGTGGAACAAATAACAGGCATAAACTCCTCTTCCATAATGTCAAGCTCAGGCTCAGTGATTTTCAGCTCAAGATGGAGTTCACACCACAGTTCTTCCTTGATAGGTAGAGATCCCATATCCTGCAAAACATAAATCACAAACGCCCTAATAAAGCGACAGCCATTGTCATTGTAAAATCCTTTGTATGTTGTATGTGATGAAGCACAGAGCTAAACTGGAGATTAAACATACCAGTTGTGTCAGTTCTTTTGTCTCAAGCTGCGGTGCTGGCGGGCTGTCCAGTTGATTTCCAGGAGATTGCTGTTTCTCTTTATCTTCCTCTCTTGTCTTGGGAGTGGAAGACTGTCTCAGGTCAGATACTTCCACCTTCCCTTGAACCTCTTTCACCTCTCCTTCACTTCCTGAAACTAATAACATAATAACATGTGTCATTATTTTATTAATAGATGCGGTTACCATGGATAATGAGGAAGGTTTTCATTCTGAGTGCATGCACACACACACACACACACACACACACACACACACACACACACACACACACTTTTCTCCATGTTACCAGGTGAAAATGTCCTACCTTCTGGCACACTTTTGGAAGCTGCCTCCTCTCTGCTCCTCTCCTCTGCTGGTCTCGCCTCCTTTTCCAGAGGGGTTGAGCTGCTGTTACTGTAAATACTGCTCTCACTCCCCACACTGCTCTCTACAAGGGGGTGCTCTCTGAAACTTGAGCTGCCGCTGCTATCACTCTGGTCTGACTGGGAGGTTTCTCTGCTGGGTTTCAGGGCAGCTGCAGCAGGCCTCTCTTTCCCTGTTGCCCTGCAGGGGGTGCTGTTGGAGCTGATGACTGCAGACACCCTTAGGGGCACGGACACAGCAAAGGGCTCTGATATGTTGAGAGCCTTGCGCTGATGCCTAGGGGAGGACTCAGGGAAGAGGCTTCCTGGGAAGGAGGGCCTGGATGTGCTGCTGTGGGTGGAGCCAGAATACAGCATCCTCCTGTTTTTAGGAGAGGTGGGCTGGCAGCTGCTGAGGTCGTCGCCTTTGAAAACCTTCAGTTGTTCAGGTAGAGACTTCTTTTGGGGTGGTGAGACACTTGGAGAGCCCCTTCTCTTCATATTAGGGCTGCTGCCACCTGTGGCCTCACTCGATTTCTTAATCTCAAACTCCCACCTCTGGTGTTCACTGAGGTCATAGAGCGAGTCAGATCCAAGTGTTCTGGATTTTATGCCTGGTGCAAAGAAACCGTTGGCCTCGCCTTCTGAGTTGAAATTTCCTGGCTTGTCATCATCTGTGTGTTGGAAATCAAATGTGAAACAAATTGTTAGATATACATCTTCTCGGCCTTATTTACAAAGCAAATGCTACAATGAGGATTTGTTTATTGGAGAGAACTGCTGTGAGTAGATTTCACGATGACAAAAGTCTTTTGTATGCAATGTAGTGCATTCAGCCCCACCTGTTGGCAGAGAGCACAAAGAGTCCATGCTTCTAGCTGGTCGGATAGCTGCCTTTTCTGTGAATCAAGAATGCAGTCATGGGGTAAATCCATTTGAATTCAATACATTTTTGATAGCATCCCTTTTGATGGAAACAAAACTTTCCATACATGTCTGCCCATGGAAGAAGTGGTCAGAGAGGAACTTTTTGGCCCTGAATGCCAAAGCATTTAGGAGCTAGAGGTGCTCAAAGTTGACCCATTTTGCATACCCCACCTCACGGGGGATCTGGGGGTCCTCCCATTAGTTTGTGCATCTGAAGCTCATTTCCTGCATTTCTACAAAATATAACATGACCCATGGACCTTCTAGCCATCTATTTAGAACAACAAAAAGTAAGCAAAAATGCCCACAGTCATCAAGCGAAGTAAAAGATCCTTATTAAATATGTTTACGTGATTGTTACGACTGAACTGGATCAATGATAATTCCATAATCAATATTGTGTTGCTCCTTTAACCAACAGCCTAACAAATGAACAACTCTTACAAATAAAGTACAAATACTTTTGATTGTCTTTTTTTATTATCCTCTATCAAATTTCAGCCAGACCGCCCAGCTGCCCCAAGCCGCCTGCACACCAGACCCCCCCCCCCCCCACAAGTCTTGTCAATAACTTAACTCTCTCCCCAACACAGCTTCTTTCCCATCATTGTTTTTATGTCTCAAGGGAAAACAAAAGTTGAATAAAAACACACATACACCTACACATTAACACAGAGAAAAAATACACCCTCCATAAAATTCATATCATAAGCCTAAAAGTAATGTAAGACTATTTCTACTTACACACAATATGACGGAGTCACCCTGTCCTGCACCTAGGGGTCCCCGGCCCTACAGCGCCACAACCCAACACACCCCACTCAGCTTTAGGATCTTACTGAAACATTCATTATCGGTTTCAGGTATGTTAGGCCAAGGCAACCAACAGTGACAACCAACAGTACAGCAGACCCCCAGGGCCAGGAGTGAGCAGCCCAGCAACTAGGGATTACCTAAATAGGTATCTCCCCTGACATGGGCATGTTTTCAATATAGACTCCTTTTGTCGTACAGTATCCCATATAAGGCACCCAGACCTTATGAAAGTTGAACAGTATACCCTTAATCTTGTAGTAAATCAAATCTAGTGATACAGTGCCTTCGGAAAGTATTCAGACCTCTTGACCTTTTCCACATTTTGTTACGTTACAGCCATTATTATGAGCCGTAAACAGTCCTGCCACAGCGGCTGCAGCGTAACACTTGATTTACATCGTCATCAGCATTCGGTCTGGTTGGCTGAAAGCTTATGCGCATCAGAAAGACACAGTAGAGAGGAGCGGCTGCATCTACGACCCTCCGACCCAAACTCCATCCCTTCCTCAGTCGGGAGTTACACGTGTGTGTCAGGGCAGCAGCAACACAGGTAGTTTGGACTCTTCCTAACCACCATATACTAAAATATCCACACAAGCCACTAGCCAGCCTGAACTGAATATCATGGGTTAAAATATTCTGAATATTAAATTATGAAGTTATTATTTAAGAGCATTGAAGTTAAATCAAAATCAGTAAACCATTTAATATGGAGCTAGCTAACAAGCAGATTTACATGAATCAACAATGACCAACTTATAGCACACCCTCTTTTCCAGATGTCAGCCATGCCTTTAGGAGGCAAGTAGACTTGTTCAAGACCACCAAGAATCACCCTGACCCTGATTTAGCCTACTGCAGTAAAATGTTAAAGTGCTTTTACCTGTGATGTTCTGTGCTCTCAAGAACACACTCCCATTCCGGCTCAGTTTCCCCTTAGAGTCTGTCACAGACTTGCCCAAGTTGAAGATGGACTTCCACGTTTTGGATTTCCCAGAAAGCTTTCTTCTGACAGAAAAGGAGAAACATATGTGAACAATATGGCCTGTTTGGTTTTGTATTTGTTGATAGTCAGTGTGTTTATTGAAGAGTAAAAGCAGTATGTACAGCAAAACAATGAGGAATCAATAAGGGTACAGTAGCTAAAACCATACGATCAAACTAGACTGATTTGCCAGGCACTGTACTGCATACACGGTACAGTGTGTGAGTTATTGTATACTACATTATGTTTGATCGGGTATTTTTTATTTATTTATGTTTTCACTGCCAAATGTATCCAGGTGCCTGCCTACCCAGAGGATTTGTGCATGTTTGTTGAGTATACTAAATAAATCAGTTAGTTGAATCCTCATCCATCTCACTTGCTATCTGATATGTCTATGACGGTATGGTACAGCGTGGCAGTGCTGGTATCTGGTAGACTGTTCTCCCGTTGTCGTTCTTTCCGTGCTGGGTGGTTAGGGCTCAGGGAGCGGGCCTGGGCCTCCTCCAGGCTCATCAGCTTCATTGGCCCACCCTGGCCACTGATAGGCAAAGTGGCATACTTCTCCCCACACATCAAACCGGGTCCTGTAATACACCATTGTGTAGCTTTTTTACTGTTGGCATGACAATAAATACAATCCATTGTCCAATGGCCATATAAATAACACAAGCAAGAGGGCAACATTCATGAAATGTCTAAATGCACACATTGGACACGATCAAACATTGTGACATGCATACCTTTAGGTTTTATTGGTGCAGCTGCATGGTTGAAGATCTGCTCAGTGTGATTTAAAATGAACTCAACCACGGACTGCTGTACCCGCACCTCCAGGAAAGCCATGTCCCCATTGCAGGATGCAACTTCAATATCTTTAGAGCTACAAAACACAAAGCCAAGAGACAAAGTAGAAATGCTTTTTTTTTTTACCATTGCTCATTGAGAGTTACCATATGGAATAATGCATCCGATAGGGTTTAACTCAAACTAAAAGGTAGTTATCGAAGAACTGTTTTAGTATGTTCTTGGATAAGGTGATATTGGTTTGTGTACAATATGTGTAGAGCTCACCGCAACAGATTTGGAGCCCACACCAAGGCCAGGTTGCGGCTGTGCATGTTAGTCTGGGGGCTTAAGGTGGCCAGGTGGGCCAAATGCTTGGTAAGATATTCCAGAGTCCTGAAGAGAGAGGACACACACTTTCTTTTAGCTTATAAACCACATATAAATGTTGGAAAGGTCCTTTACAAGGGAAACAAAAGTCTGAAGTGAGTTTTACCTGAAGTGGGGGAGTGGTAGCTCTTTAATGACATCCTGAATATGCTGTAATCGTTCATGATCCTCCTGGACTGAGACGGCTTCCTAAACAGTAAAAGACGAAGACAAGTATTATCCGTGTCATTCTCTCTTTGAATGTGCCACAGTATTAAATGACTAATCTCTCATGTAAATCAAACAGGGATTCTTGTGACCAAAGTGGACACATTAAAGATGTATTGTACTGAATCCCTTGCACTGGCTCTATGCACACTCACTAGACTCTACCCACACACTCACACATACTACACTGACACTCCAACACACACAGATACGCACACTACATATGCTCACACACAAAACACACACACATCTATATTGACGCCACACACACACTCACACAGACACACGTTCACATACGCTGTTGCTACTCTGTTCATTATACGGTGCTATGAAAAAGTATTTGCCCACTTCCTCATTTCTTATTTTTTTGCACATTTGTCACACTTATAATGTCTCAAATCATCAAACAAATGTAAATATTACACAAAGATAACCCAAGTAAACACAAAATGCAGTTAAGGGATAATTTTATTTATTAAGGGAAAAAAGCTATCCAAACCTTCATTGCCCTATGTGACAAAGGAATTGCCCCCCCCCCCCCTTATTAAATCATGAATTTACTGTGGTTAATCACATTTTTTGAAAGCTAAGTTCGATTTCACTAGCCACACCCAGACCTGTTGAATCAAGAAATCACTTAAATTGAACATGTCTGACAAAGTGAAGTAGGCCAAAAGATCTCAAAAAGCAAGACATCATGCCGCGATCTAAAGAAATTCAGGAACAGATGACAAACAAAGTAATTGACATCTATCAGTCTGGAAAGGGTTACAAAGCCATTTCTAAAACTTTGGGACTCCAGCGAACCACGGTGAGAGCCATTATCCACAAATGGAGAAAATTTGGAACCGTGGTGAACCTTCCCAGGAGTCGCCGGCCTACCAAAATTACCCCAAGAGCGCAGCGACGACTCATCCAAGAGGTCACAAAAGAACCCACAACAACATCAAAAGAACTGCAGGCCTCACTTGCCTCAGTTAAGGTCAGTGTTCATGACTCAACCATAAGAAAGAGACTGTGCAAAAATGGCATACATGGCAGAGTTCCAAGGCGAATACCACTGCTGACCAAAAATAACATAAAAGCACGTCTCCCTTTTGGCAAAAAAACATCTTGATGATCCCCAAGACTTTTGGGAAAATATTCTGTGGACCGACGAGACAAAAGCTTAACTTTTTGGAAGGTGTGCGTCCCGTTACATCTGGGGTAAAAGTAACACAGCATTTCAGAAAAAGAACATCATACCAACAATCAAATATGGTGGTGGTAGTGTGATGGTCTGGGGCTGCTTTTCTGCTTCAGGACCTGGACGACTTGCTGTGATTGATGGAACCATGAATTCTGCTCTCTACAAAATATCCTGAAGGAGAATGTCTGGCCATCAGTTTGTGACCTCAAGCTGATGCGCACTTGGGTTCTGCAGCAGGACAATGATCCAAAATACACCGGCAAGTCCACCTCTGAATGTCTTTTTTTATTTTTTAAATGAAGGTTTTGGAGTGTCCTAGTCAAAGTCCGGACTTGAATCCGATTGAGATGCCGTGACGTGACCTTAAAAGGCGGTTCATGCTCGAAAACCCTCCAATGTGACTGAATTAAAACAATTCTGCAAAGAAGAGTGGGCCAAAATTCCTCCACAGCGATGTGAAAGATTAATTGCCAGTTATCGCAAACACTTGATTGCAGTTGTTGCTGCTGAGGGTGTTACAACCAGTTATTAGGTTTAGGGGAAAATTACTTTTTCCACATAGGGCCATGACGGTTCGGAAAGCTTTTTTTCCCTTAATAAATAAAATCATCACTTAACTGCATTTTGTGTTTACTTGGGTTATCTTGGTGTAATATTTACATTTCTTTGATGATCTGAAACATTGTATATCCTGATTGCCTAGTCACTTTTATCCTTAGCCACATGTACATACTCTATTACCTCAACTACCTCGTACCACTGCACATTGACTCGGTACTGGTACTCCTTGTACATAGCCTCGTTCTTGTTATTGTGTTACTATTTTCTTTAGCAAATATTTGTCTTACTTTTTAACTCTGCACTGTTGGGAATGGGCTCTTAATTAAGCATTTTACTGTAAAGTCTACACCTGTTGTATTCGGCGCATGCAACCAATGACATTTAATTTTGATTCGATTTTTATAGGTAGAAAGGAAAGGGGGAAACCTAGTCAGTTGTCCAACTGAATGCATTCAACTGAAACGTGTCTTCCGCATTTAACCCAATTCAGAGGGGTGGGGGGGGGGTTGCCTTAATTGACATCCACGTCATCGGCGCCCAGGGAACAGTGGGTTAACTGCTTGCTCAGTGGCAGAATGACAGATTTTTACATTGTCAGCTCGGGGATTCGATCCAGCAACCTTTCGGTTACTGGCCCCGCGCTCCTACCCGCCAGGCTAGAAACACTGCCTCTTTGAACAGTACTCACAGTGAATTTCTTGTAAAGCTCATAAGTGAGTAGAGGATTGGGTAGCTCCCTGAAGTACAGCTTGCATAAGGAGCCCACACAGTGGATATCCTGGAGGTACATGTCCTTTGTGAGGTCAGGGCACAACTCAGTGCAAAATTCCTGTCTGTAAGTAAGCACACAAACACATGGGTATCGATACAGCTGGGGACGAAGGATGCTTCCACAATCCCTCTTGTATGTGCAGGTTGTTTTGTAAGATTGAAATGTAGGCTGCTAAGGGTTTATATTGAATAAACTAAAGTTGTACAGCATGGTACGTTCATTATGGCCTAAATCGATTAAATGTACTACACAGACATGCATAATATAGAGCCCAAACTGAAATGTTGACTTCCCTGTCCAAATTCTTTCGGGAGGCACAGTATGTGGTTAAAATACTTACCTGAGTCGCTGGATATTGGAGGTGACCCCTGAGAGTCTGTATATCCCATCCACAACGCCATGTTTCTCAATGAACTCTGCACACGTCTTTAAAACTTGGGGAACTGAAAAAAATAACGATAAACAAATATTATTTCAACCATTCATTCGCCATGAAAAGACACACACACACACACACGGCAAACCAAAATATTTTTTTCCTGAGGGTTCACTCTGGCAACAGACAGACTTTGAGGAGTGAAGGTCAACATATTATAGGGTGGTCATATTAAACTCTAATGGATGTTGTAAAGAAGGTACGTGAACAAGCTGTTATTTATGCGAGAAATCATAACATGCGACGTTACGTATCTTTTGGTGTTCTGCAAAAGGCCACATTCTCTTTTTAGCAGAAATGACGTTCAACTGAATATCTTTCATTATATTATTTTAAAACGTAATGCCATGTCTTCAGTCTAGGGCAGTGGATGGGAAAACGTGGCAACTTGGGTTTTAGCAGTTGGGAAAATGCTGGCATTCCATTTCAACTGCTGACATAAGGGAGAAAGAGGAGGGACAGAGAGGGCCTCTATGAACTGGACAGGGTCAGTTTAATGCTGTATTTACTATAAACAGAGTCAGAATCTGGATCTTTGGCTCATTCTTTGAGACAACCCTTTTTTCCATGTCAGAAAAGGACAGAGAAGTGTGAGGAGGATAGTTTGGGAGAAACCAATTGTCATTAGTATAAATTGTATTAGTACTTATTTAGTATTTGAAATCATACTAAACACACTTTACGCTGTAGTTTGGCTTTGTATTCCATAGGGTTGCTGATTGTGAAGAAGGTGGAATTTCACAGGAAGTTAAAAATGGTTTGTTTGTTTCAGAGGAAGGTTGACACACCCAATCCTTGCAGCTGGTATTACTTGTGACACTTCCTCTAATAGAAAAGACCTTTCAAATGTTACCACCCAATTCTCTATCGCTTTCCAAACTCTATTCCCTACTGGGATGTCTCTATTCTTAAAATATGTTATCTACGATGCTGTATTCGAGAGGAATGTAGGGTTGCTTTCCACACCAATGAATACTTGTAAATCAAAGAACATCTTCATAATACATTTCAACTGGAAATGAAACATGTATAGCTCCGCTTTGGCACGGTATGGTGTAGACTACAGCAGTTAGTGTCCCTCCTTACTACGCTAATCGAAAAACCATATGATATAGCTCACTTCTTTTTGCCAAAGTTGTTCCACTCTGGACTGAAATCAGCAAACCAATGTATGCAACAACCTTAGACGAG
This sequence comes from Oncorhynchus masou masou, assembly GCF_036934945.1. Lineage (NCBI taxonomy): Eukaryota > Metazoa > Chordata > Actinopteri > Salmoniformes > Salmonidae > Oncorhynchus > Oncorhynchus masou. The sequence goes on from NC_088223.1 coordinate 51,169,818, forward strand.
AAATACCCCGTGGACAATGTTCCTGTTAACTCCTCTATCCCTCAAGGAAAGCACTTGAGACTCAAAGCTCAACTAATTTAAGCTAAATAGACCTTCCCACTTGGCAACCAGGCATTCCCCACTTCACAGATACACGAGATGAGGCCCTTCCCAGACCTCTTTACAGGGGGATAAGGAACCATCTCGCCAGTGCCCCAGTGACGGTGGATCGTTTCGCATTTTTAGCCGCACAATGACAAGCATGGAGGTCAATCTCTCGTGTCCCCAGAGAATGCAGAGCGATATAGTGTCGGTCTACTCAACAACTTACTGTGGAACAGATCAATGACAATTTACAGATTGTTTCCCTCATTTGCAGACTCTTAACATATCTCATGAACAAGACAACTAAACTTGAACAATAAATCAGTAAGCACATAGACATGATGATTTCTTAAAACGGCATTGTTGGTTAGGGGCTCGTAAGTAAGCATTTCACTGTAAGGTCTACACCTGTTGACTAATACAACTTGATTTGATTTGATATTATTCGTATGCAGCTGAACATTAGCTAAGCAAAACTAAAATAATTTATTCCATCTTTGAAGCTTTGGAACGTACTAGCCAGAGGTTCCCCTGGGCAGTATGAATGAAAGTCTGTTCTCCCACATGAGGCTTGCTTAGGGACTACACATCTGAACAGACACTCTCAGTGACATGCCTGTGGTCAAAATGGTGGCTGGTCTGAATGGGATTTGAGTCACTGTGAGTTTAGAGTATTTTCTCAGAACGAAAACTCCTGCTTGCCTGAAAATCTTCTTGCGGATTCAAAAGGAATCTAAGACTTATTGAATGAGATGCTGAATTATTAGACGACAACTGTTAAATCAAATAACATCCTCGTAGGTAAATTGTCTGTGTAAATGAAGTAATTACACACATCCTTTCTCTTCCCTGTCTAGGGTCAAACAGAGTTAGTAACATTTCAGCAACCTCAATACCAACTCAACAACAGCTGATATCTCAAAGTGCCATGTCAACAAAAGCAGATATTATTATAAGCCACTCGTAATTATATATGCCATTTGACAAATAAAACTAAAAGTATCATCATATTAACCATAGAGTCATTAATACCTTCTCCCCTGTAGCAGAGAAAAGTGTCTATTGTGTAACAAAGATCTACTGTATCAAATCTCTTACATCTGTTAAATCTGTTCAAAATAAAGGTTTTCAAGTCACATCACATTACCTCACTTCATATTAAAATGTTTACCTCCATTCAAATACTATCTGGGTAATCACACCTTTCCTCAATTGTTGTCTAAAATATGATCTGTTGGCTGACACTCCCCCCAATGAGCAGTGTTGCCCACCCAGAATCCTCAGACAGCGAGCCAGACGCAGGCCTCTTGGTGGGTAGGGGAAGTTGACAGAAAGACTATGAGCCACACCCTAACTCACAAATCCCCTATTTAAAACTCTGTGGGAGCCTAAAGGACTTAATGGAATGTAAAACATATGTACATCGATATCCATATTGCAATATACATCTGTGTCACATACCTGAATAAACGACATCATCTTCTATACAACTGTTAAAAACAGCATGGATCTTTCCTAACCAATTTCCCATTAAGTTTACAAAATCATCCAAGGCAAAGAGGTTTAACATTGTTTTCCCCCAAAATTATGGGGTTAAATAAGTCTCAATCTAATTCGGAATTCTCCTAAAAACCTTAGAGGTGTTCCATACATGTACAGACAATTCAATTGTACCATGACACATCCTGTCGCAAACAATCATCAACATTGTAATAGCTAAATTAAAAACAAAATCTGTTGTTTATTAAAAAACATTAAAAAACTAAATGTGTTGTTTATATGGTTAATACTACAGGTCTAATACATCTGTAAACCTGAAATATGACAATGGCCTCAACAACTCTAGTACATGTTGAATAATGGGCCAATGATTAAGCTCCGTTCCTGTGTAACTCAGAATTCATAAGGTCACTATTATGGGGGCATGATGACATTTTCTGAAATCTGCTGGAAAAGGGAAGCAACATAATAAACAATGAAAGAACAAAGTTTACCGTCTTGTCCTGAATTGTGTAGATGTTCTGTCAAGTCACAGCCGAATGCATTCTCACATCCTTTCTTTTTGGACCTCTGCTTGGTTCCTTTATTCTTCATCTGGATCCAGTTTAGTAGTCCAGGAGTTCAGAACAAACAAATCCTCAAATACACAACCATTGATCCAACAGACCCTGGGAAAGGGGTGAGATGTAGCCCAGAAGTAAAAACCATACAAACCTCCCAAAAAGGATTCAGCTGCTCACATCTTGACCAACCACACTAAATGTGTGGGAGACTGAAAAGTCCTTGAGAGAAGAATGAAGCAGACGTCACTATTCTGTCAGAGTTTTAGTGCTTTATACATTTCCAATCAATCTTACAAAAATGTATGGGAAAATCCCTTGTCAGTTATAATTGTAAAATGTGGATTGGGAATGGCAGTCCTCTGAAGTGATTTATCTCAGGAGGATTTGCAGAAAACAGCACCAGAATTATTTGGTTTCCTGTCGTTTTTTCACTCAGTGTCCCTCTGCCTTTTTTCTCTCCTCCTCTTTTCCTCTCGTCCACACAATCTCCCTGTTCTTTGGCTCCTCTGTATATGAGGAAATGTACCCAGTGAGGCGCAGGAATATTGTTTCTTTATCCTTCTGCTTCCAGTTTTCCATGTTTCGAAGGTCATGGTAGTTGTGGCACTGGCGTGGTATGGAGATTTGAAATGTCAAGTCTGTGAGAAGGGGAGGGAAGTGAAGTCATGGGAGGGGAATAGCGGACTGCTCTTTCTCCTCTGGTTTAGAGATTACTGACCCCTTTTATCCACACTTTTTTTTGTTGCCATGGTCCTAACAGGAAATCTGCTCTTTGCCTTCCTGAATGCTCCCAAAGTACACAATTTCCTGTACAGAGAGCCTTGTTTGGAAAACAAAAACAGACTGGTTCTTAAGGAAGAGGGAAGTGGGGGGAGAGTGAAATGAGGGCTTTAAGGGCACAGATGGGAAAACTGGGAAAAGGGACACATGGTTCGTGTTACTGACTGCTTAGCAGTTTAATCCTTTTCCCTCTAAAGCGGACTGAAGCTCCAACCACGTGTTTGAAGTACACTTCCTCATATCAAATTAATGTTTAACGGATCAGAATGAATCAATACTTTAAAACAACCTTACTAACACTCAGTAGGCCTAAATACATAGCTACTGGGTTGGTTGAAAGACATTCAGGGTTTTCCATTTCATTTTAAAGCATGTACCTGGATCGACACAACTGATGAACGTCGGATATGGAATAAACTTAACACTTTTGAGGTCTGAAAACATCAGACAATATTTGGAGTGAATAATGCTAACTTTAATGAACATATGTATAGCTGTAGTTGGCCTTTCTTTGATTTGGTTTAAATTGTTTCTTGGCAATCTGTAGAACTGTTGAAAGAGCATGGTCTTGTAGCCCTCCCTGTTCAAACAAGAAATAAGTACACTACCAAATACCAAGAGAATTCACATGCCCTTGCTGTTCCTTAGGTAGTGTCAAGTAGAGTCAAACAAGGGTGTTTATAGTTGTCAGCTATAACTTGGGCCCATAACCTGACCTGGAAAAGCTATGTTGTCAGGTCCCTAACTTTAGCACTAACTAGCCATTAAGGGTCATTTAATTGAACATTTGTTTTTGGCTCAAAATAAAGTTTTCCAGTCAAGTGACCAGGCTTGCTGAGCCATTGAGAAAACAACCCACGTAGGGAGTCAATAGTTTCAACATATCCTTAGTCATTTTCCCACCCCCGAGGACAGCTGGCTAATAGTACAGTAGGAATCTTTTCTGTGGTTTTATTATAATTTTAAGCTCTTTATGTCTGCTGTAGTGCAAAGTACATTTCAAACTCTACATTCTATGATATCATGTGATATCTTGTTTGCTGGGCTCAAAGCTTAATGTTTCAAATGTCAAAAGTTAGCCTTTGGTGCCCTGGCCATCCTGGCCTCCACTGAACAAAGCTTTCTTTCTGCACCACAGGAAAACGAGATGACATCATTTTGCCCATACAAAGGCTCGGACATCACACTCCTTCCCCTCTTTGGTTCCCTCCACAAGACTGGACTGGTGAAACAAGTGCTCCCTTCAGAGAACAACCTTCAAAATTGTAATCAAACTACTATACTGAACAAAAATATAAAACGTAACATGTAAATTGTTGGTCCCATGTTTAATGAGCTGAAATAAAAGAGACCAAAAATGTTACATATGCACAAAAAGCTTATTTCTCTCAAATTCTCTCTCAGATTTTGAGCACAAATTTGTTTACATCCCTGTTAGTGAGCATTTCTCCTTTGCCAACATAATTAATCCATCTGACAGGTGTGGCATATCAAGAAGCTGATTAAACAGCATGATCGTTACACAGGTGCACCTTGTGCTGTGGACAAAAGGCCACTGACAACACAATGCCAAAGATGTCTCAAATTGAGGGAGCGTGCAATTTGCATGCTGACTGCAGGAATGTCCATCAGAGCTGTTACCAGAGAATGTAAATGTTCATTTCTCTACCAGAAGCCTCCTCCAACATAATTTGAGAATTCTAGTTGGCTGGGCCTAGCTCAGAAGTGAGTGGGCCTATGCCCTCCCAAGCCCACCCATGGCTGCGCCCCTGCCCAGTCATGTGAAATCCATAGATTAGGCATTTATGAATTTATTTCAATTGACTAATTTCCTTATTTTGGACTGTAACTCAGTAAAATTGTTGAAATTTTTGTATTTATATTTAGTATAGATAAAAACATTTTACAATCCATCTTGTCCATCATTTGTAGAGCAGTAGAGGGTGAAGAACAGGGACTTTCTGTTTAAGTTCAGCTAAGGACCCTACTTTTCAAATCAGTATCATCAACCCACTGTATAAACAATCACATTACACAACCCTACATTGCAAATCGAAGACTATCCCTAACTAAAACACACTTGAAATTGACATTGTTTATAGAAATAGATCATTTATTTCTCAAGTCCCATCTGATTCATGTCTCTTCCCACCTATAAAACAATCTACAAGATTAAAAATGTTATTTTGAAAGGAAAAGATTCAAGAGAAAAAGGTCTCACCGAACAAGGCACTCTTAATTAAATCAGTCATTATGGCATCCCAAAACATATTCTAAACATCAATAATTTATAAATCAGATAAAGTAGGAACACAGAAACAAACGTTGAACACTACAGTACTACTCATATAGCTGTAACCGCACACCATGAAAATATGAATGATGCATAACTTACAGAAGGATACATGTGAAAGAGCAGGCCATACCAAAACCATATTAAAATATATTAAACATTTAAACACAAGTCATATTTGATATGATAAATAACATTGTTAAAACAGGCATAGATGAAGAATACATTTGAGCAAAACGGTGAAAGTGTCAAAGACAGTAGGTGGCTCTTAACAGCCTAAATGGGACAGCTTGTTTTGACTCAAGATGGCCCACAAGGACCGAGATAGACGGGGGGGGGGGGTAGACGGAACTCAGTAAACGAGAACTTGACTCCAACCAAATTATTTAGAATGTTGAATAAGTTATTGCAGGCCATTGGACTTCGATGTGAAAAATCTAAATTTCAGTTGTTTTTGGGGGGGGGGCGGGGGTCTGTGCAGTTGTAAAAACCTACAAATACACATGTGAAGAACACATGTTTTGGTTTATTTCAACTTATTTGAGAATAAATAGTGAATCATGTAAGGGTGGCAATATATTTGACCGGAACTGTATAGCTCAGCAATAAAAAAAACAACAGGAATGGATCTCTGATACTTTTACAACTGGGTGAATTAAGGCAACAGAAGCAAAGTATTTTACAATATTAGACATTTGACTAAATTAGTGTTGGAGTTACTTCACAAATCTTGTAGCAGCATATTCAAAATATAAAACTTGTGATGTCTAGAAAATGAAGCCATCTCCACTGTGATATCACTGTTGGCTGTTGTAACAAGACTGCATAAAAACTACAATTAATTTCCATGTAGCATACTTTCACAAATGTGAGAATGATTCATATATGAAAACATGTTCCTTGTATCCTATGTTGTCCCTTGTTCCTTCATTTTACCTTCTACATTCATCAATTCCTGTAGGAAGGATTTGAGAGCAATTCTTGGTTCCCATTTTTATTTGACAACCAGAGATTAAGAAATGAAAAAAATCCATGATTCTTTAGAATAAATACAAAAATAACATGCTCTATTTGAATGCAAATACTTGTTGAAACAATCAAGTCACAGCAAACCTCTAACGCAGAGCAACATTTAAATGTGTTTTTATTCTCACCCCTAGAAACTACTCACCAGTTTTGACTGAAGGGCTTCCAGACTTTACATTATTAGGACCTGGCGATATTACGCACCCTGCTTGGAATGGTTTACCGTGAAAACTTTTGCTTAGCAGCTACTGCCACTCTGTTAGTGCAGGTACATAACATGTAGGCATGGACATACCAGAGCACCATTACTGCATTCAATGCAGCAAATCAAGACAGATACTCTGAAGCCTCAGTGCAGTGGTTTGCCAATGTCCACTGTGACATTAATGTACAGAGGTGGCCTCTCAACTGAGAGAGTACTGTAGGAGCAGCTGTTAAGGCCATCCGTTCTCCAGACTTGAGGTGTCCGTCCTAACAAGAGCATCCTGTGAAGTAGGACAATTTCAGAATAAAACAAATTAAAATGACGAGTAATAGCTTATAATTACAGCAAGCAATTTACAAGTTGATGTGTCCACAGTGACTCACCGGTCTTTATTAATTTCGTTGCCGCTATCTCTTTTATGAAATACCATGGTATAGCGTGCTATAAGAGGGGGTGGCCGTATAATCTTCATTTTCTGGAGTTCCACCCTATCAGAGACAAATTAAATCAATCGATAACATCCCACATTGACTAAGATGTAGGACACAAATAAAGTAAAGTCCACAAATTGTACATTAAGCCAACATGGTTAGGACTGTTGCGGTGACCGTATTACCGCCACACCGGCAGTCATAAGTCATGACCACAGTAAAATTCCACGTGACTGTTGGGTCATGCTAATCTCCTTTTATGCACTGCTAACTACTATCAGGTGGCTAATGACCTGGTATTCAGGGCTCTATTATCCCTCTAACCACTGACATCAATGGAAATAAGATTAGGGAGGTAAGGCAATAAATAGGTCATAGAGGCGAAATAATTACAATTTAGCATTAACACTGGAGTGACAGATGTGCAGATGATGATGTGCAAGTAGAGATACTGGGGTGCAAAAAAGCAAGAAAATAAATAGCAATACGGGGATGAGGTAGTTGTGTGTGCTATTTACAGATGGGCTGTGTGCAGGTACAGTGATTGGTAAGTTGCTCTGACAGCTGATGCTTAAAGTTAGAGAGGGACATATAAGTCTCCAGCTTCAGTGATTTTTGCAATTTGTTCCAGTCATTGGCAGCAGAGAACTGGAAGGAAAGGCAGCCAAAGGAAGGATAGGCTTATGAGCCCAAGGCCAAAAAAAAAGGAATTAAATGATTGTACCCTTAGGCTGAAAAACATAAAACAAAAATGATTTAAGATGTCTTTTGTACATAAACGGTCTAGCCTGTACTCCAAAATTAAACAAAAATCGAGTAATCGCCTTTGAGTGTGGACTGTATTACTATGCATACTGGATGGACTGGTTACCTTACGCTACACTTCAAAATATCAATTAATGAGTCTGCGTGAGAACATATAGCAATGCTGTTGGTTCATTTATTGTGCAGGGCGGCTTAGCATTAGCCTACAATTAGTGAATTTGTATTTGATTTGGATGATTGGGATTTTTATTTTATTTTCATAATTAAATGCAGTGGAACAATACCTTTAGCTGTACAGAACATCTCACCGCAATGTGTTTCCAGCTCCTCCTCTCTCCTTTATTACTTTATCGAACGCGCAGACAGCCCAACAATAGTTTAGTAAAATATGTTATGGATTTGGAGAGCCCATGGCATACAGAGTTTGGGCGAAATATATCCTGTCGCGCAGCGAGAACATGCACCTCAAACAGTGGTTGACGCCTGGAGTGAAATATGTGTCCGTATATTTATTTCTCAGCTGCTCATATTAAGCACATGCTCTGCTATAAAACTGAAGTAGCCTACGAAACGGACCGACGGGAAAGCGCTTGGCCTCCATTCGCTATTCAAGTACATACAGATGTATTTTTTCCCCAGTGCCCATTTGATAATGGTCCAATCTAAATCAAAACTAATTTGACATATTAGTAAAGAGCAGATTAAATTGAGAATAGTCTGTGTAAAATATGATCACTTGATGAAAGAACAGCTGTGCAGTCTGAGGCAAGGGACAGAGCACAAGCTTTATTTTGCTGCTTCCCAAATCATTAAAAAGCCTGAAGTCGCACCATGCAGTCCATATATGTTTTGACTAAGGCATTTTAAGGTTTGTATCATTCACAACTAATGTTGCAAAAAAAAAAACAAGCATATAGAATCTGTTTCAAATTATCACTTTTACACTGAACATAGACACTTCATATGAGCACTTGCTACGGAATGCAAAAAATATCCTCCTTTTATTCAGCTAAGTTGAATTATATTCTTCTAACCATAAAATCATATAAAATAAAATGGCACAGGACTTAAGCATATCTTGTCAGCTAAATGAACAAGCCTACAGCACATGTCATGGAGCATAGCCAGATAACATAGGCCTACAGTGGGCCAACTCATATTCTGTTCTTCTGAAATACATTTTTCTTCATATCATAAAGTTTCTTTAGACCTGACTAAAATAAATAATGGATTTATTGTGATGGTATATGAAATTGATTACTTTTTTTTATTTTTTATGTAGATGTTCCAAAGGTGCGTATCAGCGACTTGTATGAGTCGAGACCTGGATATGCTAAATGTGTTTCAGCTAATTAACGGGCAATTACCGTGAGACTGGCACTCTTTTGCATGACAATAATCGGTGGACAAAATTTCACGACCACCACAGCCTTAACCATGGTGAAAAGTAATAGGGGTCTCACCTGATGCGAAGGTCATCATCCTCCCCACCCCATCCCCAGTAAGTGTTCGAAAATCCGTTCACTTTGTGAAACTGGTCCTTCGTCATGGCCGTCACCCCTCCAAAGTACCCTTTGTATCGCAATCTACGAGAGCAAAAAAAAAAAAGCAAGACATTACAGACCTGTTCCCAGGACTTTGATTGAACGTTGGTAAAAATTGAAATGTTAAACAGTGAATTTGGTATGAATAGTCCATTTATAGTGATAGCTGCCACATCACTTCGGACATGCTGTTGAGAGAGCATATAGACATTTACCTGCTTTTGCATAAAGGTGAGTTGAGAGCTAAGATATTTACTTGTATCCTGTGGCGTTCCTGCCGACCACTAAGTGTTTGGGCTGTTGGTCACACTTGTATAGGTTGTAGTCGTTCTCTGGAACCAGATCCACGTCATGAAAAACAAAGCAATCCCAATCGTAGTCCTTGAGTGCCTCCAAGTACCCCACATTAAGTAGCTTGGCACGATTAAACGTCACCTCTCCAGCCTGTCACAACACACAAATCAACCACAAACATCAACCTCTCAATTTCAAATTTTATAACCTTTATTGGCTCAGAAATCGAATAATAATATAATTGAGGAAATGACATAATGTAGTGTAACTTCATATGAGAGTAATACCTGGTGGATGACGTAGATGCCGTAGTGCAGCTGCTGCCTCTGAAGAAAGGGGTGCAGGTGATGCAGGAGGTAGAGTAGGTGTTTCTCCCGGTTACGGTGAGGGATGAGGATGGCCACACTCTGCTGGGCGAGACAGTCTGGAGGCTGGTATTGGCCCTCAGCCACTCCACTGTTGTCACTCTCCACCTCCTTCAGCGTTAAAGAGTCCTTGAACGTCAGCTTCAGGGCTCCATCTGCAGGCAGAAAATAATAGGCATGATGAAAATCTAGACAACTAAATTGTGAAGTCTTTCGGAGAAACTCCATTGCAATATATTTACATGGCACTAGTTTAAAATACAATATCATGAACTGAAAAACAGCATGGTCTGGACAGATAATTACAAACGTGTGTGTGCATTCTGTTTGGGCCACAGACAAACACAAGCCGTCTTCAAACATGAATTTATGTTGATGGAAAACCCACTAACGCTGTGCCATCTGCCTCCCATATGGTATAAGCCTTATTACAACAGTTGTTCACTTCCTGTCAACAAGGAGCCATTGTACGTAGGCTACATGCAAACTTACCACATAGGCTACAGTATGTGAAAATAATCCAAATGAGCCTCAGCCTAGCAATGGTTATGAGTAATAAATCAGGCAGTTACACAATCCCTACATTGCACATTATAGAGTATTCACTTGATTACCAATGTTCTTCTCTCCACATTAAGACACACTGCACATAATGTTCTTTACAAGGAAGTACACAGTAACATGGCATTATCATCAGTAAGTAGGCTATAGCAAAGCCTGTATTAAGCTTACAATAACATCTGTGGATACTGTGTAGCCCTACTTACGAAGCAGTGGTGATTTCTCAGGACAGCTTTCTTTTGGCGGTGGGGTGTCAGGGAGAGGATTGGAGAAGACTTGCATCACTGTTTTCCATGAGTATTGCATGCCCCCCCTCAGGACCTCAGCGTTATCCTCAAGTGTCTGTGCTGACCTATGGGTATCCTGAATTGCTTTCACTGTTTCGCCGGCAAAAGTGGCGATCCAAGCCAAAACGGAGACAGAGAGCAGCAACAGTATCATATACTTCCACCTCCGGAAGTACCTGGACACAGCAGGACAGACTCCCATGGCTGATTGGTTGTACAGGTATTAAATCCCCCAAAATGTGGGAGGCTTCAATCTTGGTTTATGACATCTGGTTCTCCTTTGCAGCAGCCACAGGAGAAATTACTGAGTAGAGAGCACCAGGCCCCCTGACATTCAACCTATGATGACACAACATTCTGGATGAGTTTCATAATTTTTGTCATGTAAAAAAGCATTAGGGTACTTTACATTATTTAGTTGATTTTCCAGAAAATATAGTTGCATGGGAAGGAAGGTGTGCCACTTAAAGGAATTGAGTTCCTGAGTGCTGTACCTGTATATGTAGAATAAAATATTTCAGTTCCATTAACACTTCCTACTTGAATTTATAGCATTTGACTAGTGCATTATGCAAAAAGTAGCCTTAGGCACCCAGGCTTTGGTGAAAGCCTGTGAAAGAGGCTAGGCCTATGCGACAACAGAATTCACAGTACTTTACATTGGCTGTGCACTGAGGTGTTTAATCTATACACACCCGGCTCTATGTACTCCCAGCTAAACTCCACCCAAAAGAAACGGTAACTGAAGTGGAACGGTTCTCTTTTCTACTTCCACCTGTTTGCACTTTGGTTTCATGTTGACAATCCATTGTCTTTCAATGCACACTATTCAGGGATGTCCTGGATAGTAATCTTAGGCTTTAACTGTAGCCTGCTTTAGTGTGTGCTTAGCTTAGACATCACAATTTGCCACGTTGTTCTTATTTCTCCTTCTCTATTCACATAACCAAAATGGGATACCTATCCTAATCAAAACGGTCATTAGCTAAAATGAATAAAGAACAGGCACAGGACAAATTTAAATTTACTGTAAAATTTACTGTAAAAAGACAAATTGCTGTAAAGTCCATGCACTACTAGCTAGTTACATATCCTGACATGAGCAGTGGAATTTAAACACGACATGTTGTGCAGAAAGCCAGTGGCCTTCTGCTCAATTGTACAGTCAGAGAATTAATGTAAGTTGTTGTTTGAATGTTGCCTGTTATACATTCAACTGGCTGTAGTTAGCTAACTTAGCTCGATGCTGACATCTTTTTGGGTGGTCAAATGAATTGATTTACTAGCTTCACGCATACAGATAACGTTAACCAGATTTACAAACGTATTGCCCTCTGGACAGCGACATATTTTACTTTAGAACTCAATAAATGGCTCGAGGATTCGTGCAACCAAAAGCTAGCGTGTTAACTAGCTAAGTAACGTTGTAGCTAGCAAGTAGCTCGGGAAGTCCATTATAGAGAACAGCTTTTTAGCTTGCTGAAATGAACTAACAGCTATTACTGCCACCACATTGGGTTAGCTATTTCGGTATGAATAAAGTCCCAGGGAATACGGGTTTAAATGTACACAGCATTTCCCACATTTAACGAGACATACATTTTCTTAGAGAATGATGAGCCGATGTCTTACTTGCCAGTTGCCTAGAGTTCTTCTGCTGTTGTTTTGGGCAGCTGGCTGGCCACTCCCCGTTGGTACTACTCCTGTAAACTCCGTTCTAAAAGGATATGCGCGCTCAAGACTCACACATGAACGTCAAATAGAAAAACAAGGGGTAGGGTGACCACATGTCCCGGATTGTTTGGGACAGTTCCGAATTTTGGCCCATTGTCCCTCAACCAAACAATCATGTCCGGCATTTTTATCAACAAATTCAAACGCCACTCGTTTAGAAAAATAAGTTGCCCTGTATTTCAGTCAGACGTTCCAACCTGTCTATTATGATCACGTTTGCGCGTATGAAAATATAAGGATGTGGTACTGGTGATGTTAAACACGTATCCAGTCGTTGTTGAGCTCTGATAATTTGTGCGGCGCAAAACGAGACAGAAGGCCAATGGCATAGGACTATCGTCAACTAATCACGTCTCTCAAATCCCTTTGCACTAAATTACAGCTCAATTTGGAGACAGTTAGGCCTAAATCGAACAACCTCCCCCCCTCATAGAATTCATTCAAAATAATAAGGTTTGTGAGGTCTGGGGTCTGCTCGCCTACCAAGAATTCACAAAATGGGACAAACATCAAATTGACTATGCATGCAGAATTATGCTCAAATATCCTCTGTGTTAAACGTAAAACACAAAATAATGCATGCAGAGCAGAATGAGCCGGATACCCGCTAATTATCAAAATCCAGAAAAGAGCCGTTATATTCTACAACCACATAAAAGGAAGCGATTCCCAAACCTTCCATAACAAAGCTATCACCTACAGAGAAATAAACCCCCTAAGCAAACTGGTCATGGGGCTCTGTTCACAAACACAAACAGACCCACAGAGCCCCAGGACAGCAACAGAATTAGACCCAACCAAATCATGAGAAAACAAAAATATAATTACCTGACACATTGGAAAGAATTTATGCCGATGGCAGACTTGGCTCTCAAGAGAAGACTATGTGCACACTGTCCACAACATGAGGTGGAAACTGAGCTGCAATTCCTAACCTCCTGCCAAATCAATTAAAAAAAAAAATATATATATATATATATATATATATATATATATATATATATATATATATATATTTAACCTTTATTTAACCAGGTAGGCTAGTTGAGAACAAGTTCTCATTTACAACTGCGACCTGGCCAAGATAAAGCATAGCAGTATGAACAGACAGCAACACAGAGTTACACATGGAGTAAACAATAAACAAGTCAATAACACAGTATACATTTATTTTTTTAATTAAAAAAGTGTCTATATACATTGTGTGCAAAAGGCATGAGTAGGTAGGCGAATAATTACAATTTAGCAGATTAACACTGGAGTGATAAATGATCAGATGGTCATGTGCAGGAAGATATACTGGTGTGCAAAAGAGCAGAAAAGTAAATAAATAAAAACAGTATGGGGATGAGGTAAGTAATTTGGGTGGACTATTTACCGATGGACTATGTACAGCTGCAGCGATCGGTTAGCTGCTCAGATAGCAGATGTTTAAAGTTGGAGCGATAAAAGTCTCCAACTTCAATGATTTTTGCAATTCGTTCCAGTCACAGGCAGCAGAGAACTGGAAGGAAAGGGGGCCAAATTAGGTGTTGGCTTTAGGGATGATCAGGGAGATACAACTGCTGGAGCGCGTTCTACGGGTGGGTGTTGCCATCGTGACCAGTGAACTGAGATAAGGCGGAGCTTTACCTAGCATGGACTTGTAGATGACCTGGAGCCAGTGGGTCTGGCGACGAATATGTAGCGAGGGCCACCCGACTAGAGCATACAGGTCGCAGTGGTGGGTGGTATAAGGCGCTTTAGTAACAAAGCGGATGGCACTGTGATAAACTGCATCCAGTTTGTTGAGTAGAGTATTGGAAGCCATTTTGTAGATGACATCGCCGAAGTCGAGGATCGGTAGGATAGTCAGTTTTACTAGGGTAAGTTTGGCGGCGTGAGTGAAGGAGGCTTTGTTGCGAAATAGAAAGCCGATTCTAGATTTGATTTTGGATTGGAGATGTTTGATATGAGTCTGGAAGGAGAGTTTACAGTCTAGCCAGACATCTAGGTACTTATAGATGTCAACATATTCTAGGTCGGAACCATCCAGGGTGGTGATGCTAGTCGGGCGTGCGGGTGCAGGCAGCGAATGGTTGAATGCATTTGGTGCATTTGGTTTTACTAGTGTTTAAGAGCAGTTGGAGGCCAATGAAGGAGTGTTGTATGGCATTGAAGCTCGTTTGGAGGTTAGATAGCACAGTGTCCAAGGAAGGGCCAGAAGTATACAGAATGGTGTCGTCTGCGTAGAGGTGGCTCAGGGAATCGCCAGCAGCAAGAGCAACACCATTGATATATACAGAGAAAAGAGTCGGCCCCAGAATTGAACCCTGTGGCACCCCCATAGAGACTGCCAGAGGACCGGACAACATGCCTTCCGAATTGACACACTGAACTCTGCAAAGTAGTTGGAGAACCAGGCAAGGCAGTCATTAGAAAAACCGAGGCTACTGAGTTTGCCGATAAGAATATGGTGATTGACAGAGTCTATAGCCTTGGCCAGGTTGATGAAGATGGCTGCACAGTACTGTCTTTTATCGATGGTGGTTATGATATCGTTTAGTACCTTTAGTGTGGCTGAGGTACACCCGTGACCGGCTCGGAAACCAGATTGCACAGTGGAGAAGGTATGGTGGGTCAGTGATCTGTTTGTTGACTTGACTTTTGAAGACCTTAGATAGGCAGGGCAGGATGGATATAGGTCTGTAACCATATTAGACCATATTAGAGACACATATTTCCCTCAGATTACACAGTCCCACAAATAATTTGAAAACAAATCCAATTTGATAAACTCCCATATCTACTGGGTGAAATACCACAGTGTGCAATCACAGCAGCAAGATTTGTGACCTGTTGCCACAAGAAAAACTCAACCAGTGAAGAACAAACACCATTGTAAATACAGTTGAAGTTGGAAGTTTACATACACTTAGGTTGGAGTCATTCAAACTTGTTTTTCAACCACTCAACAAATTTCTTGTTAACTATAGTTTTGGCAAGTCGGTTAGGACATCTACTTTGTGCATGACACAAATAATTTTTCCAACAATTGTTTACAGACAGATTATTTAACTTCTAATTCACTGTATCACAATTTCAGTGGGTCAAAAGTTAACATACATTAAGTTGACTGCCTTTATATAAACAGCTTGGAAAATTCCAGACAATTATGTCATGGCTTTAGAAGCTTCTGATAGGCTAATTGACATCATTTGAGTCAATTGGAGGTGTACCTGTGGATGTATTTCAAGTCCTACCTTCAAATTCAGTGCCTCTTTGCTTGACATCATGGGAAAATCCCCAAAAATCAGCCAAGACTTCAGAAAAAAATGTGTAGTCCTCCACAAGTCTGGTCCATCCTTGGGAACAATTTCCAAACGCCTTAAGGTACCACGTTCATCTGTACAAACAATAGTACGCAAGTATAAACACCATGGGGCCACTCAGACATCATACCACCCAGGAAGAAGATGCGTTTTGTCTCCTAGAGATGAATGATTTTTGGTTCGAAAAGTGCAAATCAATCCCAGAACAACAGCAAAGGACCTTGTGAAGATGCTGGAGGAAGCAGGTACAAAAATATTTACATCCACAGTAAAACGAGTCCTATATTGACATAATCTGCCGCTCAGCAAGGAAGAATCCACTGCTCCAAAACCTCCATAAAAAAAGCCAGACTACGGTTTGCAACTGCACATGGGAAGAAAGATCATACTTTTTGGAGAAATGTCCTCTGGTCTGATGAAACAAAAATAGAACTGTTTGGCCATAATGACCATTGTTATGTTTGGAGGAAAAAGGGGGAGGCTTGCAAGCCAAAGAACACATCCCAACCGTGAAGCACGGGGGTGGCAGCATCATGTTGTGGGGGTGCTGTACTGCAGGAGGGACTGGTGCACTGCACAAAATAGATGGCATCACGAGGGAGCAAAATTATGTGGATATATTGAAGCAACATCTCAAGACATCAGTCAGGAAGTTAAAGCTTGGTCGCAAATGGGTCTTCCAAATGGACAATGACCCCAAGCATACTTTCAAAGTTGTGGCAAAATGGCAAAAGGACAACAAAGTCAAGGTATTGGAGTGGCCATCACAAAGCTCTGACCTCAATCCTGTAGAAAATGTGTGAGCAGAACTGAAGAAGTTTGTGTGAGCAAGGAGGCCTTACATACCTGACTCAGTTACACCAGCTCTGTCAGGAGGAATGGGCAAAATTCACCCAACTTATTGTGGGAAGCTTGTGGAAGGCTACACGAAGTGTTTGACCCAAGTTAAACAATTTATAGGCAATGTTACCAAATACTAATTGAGTGTATGTAAACTTCTGACCCACTGGGAATGTGATGAAATAAATAAAAGCTGAAATAAAATATTCTCTCAACTATTATTCTGACATTTCACATTCTTAAAATAAAGTGGTGATTGATCCTAACTGACCTAAAACAGGGAATTTTTACTAGGATTAAATGTCAGAAATTGTGAAAAACTGAGTTTAAATGTATTTGGCTAAGGTGTATGTAAGCTTCCGACTTCAACTGTACAACCTATATTTATGTTTATTTATTTTCCCTTGTGTACTTGAACTATCTGCACATCATTACAACACTGTATATAGACATAATATGGCATATGAAATCTCTTTATTCTTTTGGAACTTTTGTTAGTGTAATGTTTACTGTACATTTTGATTGTTTATTTCACTTTGGTTTATTATCTATTTCACTTGCTTTGGCAATATAAACATATGTTTCTCATTCCAATAAAGCCCCTTAAATTGAAATTGAATTGAGTGCAGCGCCTGTGTTGTGGTCGGCGAACCCTCAACCTTCTGTCCCGTAGCCCCTGGGTGGCATTGACTGTGTCACAAAAACAAAGTAGATATCCATGGGTCGCTAACCATGAAGGGCAATGTGTTCTATAACTGATTCAAGTATTTTTTGCCAGATCCAAATTGCACTCTCCCTACATGTTTCATTACTTCCGAGCCAGTTGCAGACAATGATCAGCAAGGGAGAAATCAGATTTTCTCAATTTTGATGCCATATTTATAACTATATAAAATGTATACAACGAATTTTCCACCAACAGGATACTGTGCCAATGCACCACACAACCAATAGGTCTAAACAAAACATACCGACATGGTTTGTGTTTTCAACGACACAATAAATAGACTATGTCAATCTCGACAAGCAGAAAACATCCCTCCCTACCTTGTAGGCTTACCCAGTATCGAAGGCTTGGCTTGACAATCTGAATGTCATGAAACTTTTTAGGCCTATGGACAAATAATTGTAAAAGTGACCGGGATTGCACAAAAAAAGTTGGGTACTTATTTTCATTGTGGTCCGTACATTTGCTGCAGCATATGCTACGGTAATATAAGGACTGAATGCATGTCTTACTTACATATCTCCATCTGGCTTTTGGGGGTCGCCTTGTTTTTGAACATAGCTACATCAGCTTTTATGTTTTTCTGTCGTGCGAAATGTGCGGTAGCCTATAACATAGGCTGTATTGGATAAGAAGACAATCATTTGGGCTTTTTTTGGGCTTGGGCTCATAAAATGTCTTTAATATATAGCTCATCAGGCATCAGACTTTAATGTTCATGCCGAACAAAGCTCTAATCAAATCCAGACATATGCTTTATATGCTTTAGAATTACACTTCCGGTCTGGGTAGGAAACACGGGGTTGCCCTGGAGAAAAGTTATTATTCTCAGGGTGGAACATTTGGAAAATAGTTGGAAAATATTCAACCCTAGTCTAGATCATTCTTTAGATGTTTAGGCTGCTGGTGAACCATGAAATGCAGGCATAATCAAAGTAACACTGGACTAGCGCATTTGCCAGAGTCTATAGGGTGTCCATGCATTTCTTAACGCCAGATGGCTACTGTGTCTGCTGTACAGATATAGATGTACGTGAGGAGGCTGATTTGTTAAAGATAAGCATTATACTGTTAGATTATAGGAGTAAGTCTGCTAGGCCTAAAACCTTATTTCTCCCAACAAGTTCAAATGTCAGAGTCAGTTGGAGCACAAGTGCACACTGCCTTTATATCATAGGTTTGCAGTAGCTAAAGCTTAATAAAAGACACACCACACCGTCAAAGTTTCTAAGTCATTGTTTACAAGAAGCACAGCAATACAGTTGGAACTTGATTTGGCCAAACAAAATGACCAATAGAATGAAACAAAACACTTGCGAAGTGGTTTAAACCTTTACAAAAGTTTTGAACAGGCTATATTGCAGCAATTACCAACAAAGACAAGTGCCTACCATACCCAACAAATGACAGAAATAGGCTAATGTTATTTATTTTACAACAGACCTACTTATAACCTATCTTTAAAAAAATGGAGCACACAATTCAAATCATATTTAATTTAGCCAAAGAAAATGTCTCAGCCAAATTAAACAAAACAGGTTTTGCATATTTAAAGAACTGGTTCCGATTAATAAATAGGCTTACAATAATAACAATGATATACAATAATAGTAATAATGATAAAACAAATTATAAATATATACATTACCGGCCAAAAGTTTTAGAACACCTACTCATTCAAGGGTTTTTCCTTATTTTTACTATTTTCTACATTGCAGAATAATAGTGAATACCTCAACTACAAAATAAGACATATGGATTCATGCAGTAACCAAAACGGTGTTAAACACTGAGATTCTTCAAATAGCCATCCTTTGCCTTGATGACAGCTTGGCACACACTTGGCATTCTCGCAACCAACTTCATGAGGTAATCGCCCGGAATGCATTTCAATTAACAGGTGTGCATTCTTAAATAGTTAATTTGTGGAATTTATTTCCTTCTTAATGCTTTTAGCCAATCAGTTGTGACAAGGTAGGGGGTGTATACAGAAGATAGCCTTATGTGGTCAAATACCAAGTCCATATGATGGCAAGAACATCTCAAATAAGCAAAGAGAAACAACTGTCCATCATTACTTTAAGACATGAAGGTCAGTCAATACGGACATTTAAGAACTTTGAAAGTTTCTTCAAGTACAGTAACAAAAATCATGAAAGGGCTATGATGAAACTGGCTCTCATGAGGACCTCCACGGGAATGGAAGACCCAGAGTTACCTCTGCTGCAGAGAATACGTTCATTAGAGTTACCAGCCTCAGAAATTGCAGCCCAAATAAAAGCTTCACAGAGTTCAAGTAACAGACACATCTCAACATCAACTGTTTAGAGGAGACGGTGTAATTGCTACAAATAAACCACTACTAAAGGACACCAATAATAAGAGACTTTCTTGGGCCAAGAAACACAAGCAAGACATTAGATAGTAAATTTCAATTTACACAAAAAAAGAAGACGTTTTCCTCCTTTGAGTTTCTAGTCATGAAATCTATGCAGCCTACTCAATCCCTTTTTATAGCTACTGTTTACAGGCCGCCTGGGCCATATACAGCGTTCCTCATTGAGTTCCCTGAATTCCTATCGGTGTAACGCTTGTCGTCTGGAGGAAGACCAAGGTGCAGCGTGGTAAGTGTTCATATTAGTTAATGAAATATGCAACGCTAGACAAAACGACAAACAAACAGTCCTGAAAGGTGAAACAAAAATACTAAACAGGAAACAACCACCCACAAAACACAATGGAAAACAGGCTCCCTAAATATGGTTCTCAATCAGGGACAACGATTGACAGCTGCCTCTGATTGAGAACCATACCAGGCCAAACACAGAAATAGAAAATCATAGACAAACTAACATAGACAACCCACCCAACTCGCGACTCGTTGGAGACAACTGAGTAGAGCGTTGTTTAGCTATCGTGTCAGTCCAGTCAACCACCGGACTTTCACCGGCTGAGATGATGATGGGGAGGAAGTTGAGGTGCACATTAGACTTGATACACCCAGACCTAAAGAGTAAGGTGCAGGCTAAGAAAGCAGGACCGAAAACTTACCATGAGAAACGTGCAAAATCTTGCCGTTTTGTAGTTGGAGACCCAGTGTATACCAAGAACTTTGGGTATGGACCCAAAGTAAGATTACATCCTGTATCCTCCAATTATATGTTGGTCTATTCAAGATACTACACACCACAACACTGAATAAAAAAATACAACAATTCAATAAAACAAAAAACGGACAATTCATTAAAAACCCCATCTATTGGACATATTCTCTAAAACATCCCCTTGAGATCACCAATTTTGGACAGTTTGCATACCATGTCCAAATTCTAGAACAAATCATTCTGATCCTATTTTGTTCCTGAAATGGCAAATACATCTTAAATGTAACATAATCTGTCAAAAATGCTTGTACTTCAGAGAAGTGAAAGTTAACAGGAGAGAAGCCACAGGATAGGTTTGTGCCTACGAATACCGAGGACAGAATCCAGAACAACCTAGAGGGACTGCACCTTAACAAACAGCCAGGAAGCTAAGATCACTGTAACTATACTAAACAAAAATATAAACTCAACATGTAAAGTGTTGGTAACATGTTTCATGAGCTGAAATAAAAGATCCCAGAAATTTTCCAGATGCACAAAAAGCTTATTTCTATCAAACATTGTGCACAAACTTGTTAACATCCCTGTTAGCGAGCATTTCTCATTTGCCAAGATGATCCATTCACCTGACAGGTCTGTTATATCAAGAAACTGATTAAACAGCAGGATCATTACACAGGTGTAACTTGTGCTTAGGACAATAAAAGGCCACTCTACAATGTGCTGTTTTGTGACACAAACACAATGCCACAGATGTCTCAAGTTTTTAGGGAGCGTTCAATTGGCATGCTGACTGCAGGAATGTCCACCAGAGCTGTTGCCAGAGAATTTAATGTTAATTTCTCTACCATTAGCCGCCTCCAACGTTGCTTTTAGCGACTTTGGCAGTACGTCCAACCGGCATCACAACCGCAGACCACGTGTAACCACACCAGCCCAAGACCTCTACATCCGTTTTCTTCACCTGCAGGATCGTCTTAGACCAGTCGACCGGACATCTGATGAAACTGGGGAGTGTTTGTCTTTAATAAAGATCTTTTGTATGAAAAAACGAATTCTGATTGACTGGGCCTGGCTTCCCATTGGGACTTTATTATATGAACTGTAACTCTGTAAATCGTAGACATTTTTGCATGTTGTGTTTATATTTTAGCTCAGTATAATTACTTATAGTGACATGCACTATAGCCATATGTACTGCAGCCTTGGTCCCAACGGGATGGATCTGACTGGTCTCATCTGATGTTCTACAGGCAATATCTCTTCAATGCAAGAACTGCATCTAATATCAACATTCAGACAAGGAGAAGACAATCCACTCTTGGTTATGGCTGGTCATAGCGCTTGTTTGATTTTGACATTAAATATGATATTTGTCAATCTGATCCGGGGATCAAATTTGTTGTCCAATGTAGAATATGATCCTACTTATGAAATTCTAGAGACTAAATGATCTGCATGCAAATGTTAACAGTCATATTAGTTTTGTCTGTAGTGTCTTATCAGTATAGACAGCAGTGTTCAGTATATCTATAATTAAAACCAAGACTGCCTGTCATTGGTTGATAAATAAAGTGGGTTTAATCATTTGTGTTCTATTTTGATTTAATATAGGCCTACCATTACTTACAGCGTTCTAAATGAGTTGATTGTCCAAATGATATCATCAAATATATTTGAACAAATCCTCTGCTCTTGCAGAATGTCTGGTGCCAGGCTGTTACTGTTCATCTAGAGCCTGTCTCTTAGGAAGCCCATGAAGCCAGAGGGGTAGGTGTCCAATTTCAAACAATGTCTGATGACCCTTGACCTGGTGGCTCTGGGGGATAGCAGCACACTGGAGGCTGGCGTGTATGTGCTGTCAGGAGATATGGCCAGGGTTTTGGTTGGGCCCCGTATAATTATATATTTCCTTGCGGCAGCAATAGCCTCCATCTTTGCAGGGCTGTGCTATGCTGAATTTAGAGCTTGGGTGCCCAAGACTGGCTCTGCCTATCTCTACAGCTATGTGACAGTGGGGGAGATCACTGGCTGGAACTTGCTGCTGTTATGTCATAGGCATGTCAAATCTAATAATCAGTATGAAATATTAGATATAAGCTGTTTTATTGGATGCTCCGTCAGAGCTCAAGCCCATACGGACAAAAATATATCAACAATACCAATCAGAGCTCACTGCTGCATTGAAAGTGTCTCATTGACATACTATATATTTTTTAATACAAAGCAGACGTAACCACCTGTGGTTTCTTGATACAGTATTTTTCTTCTCTGATCAGGAACATCAAGTGGAGTGGGACCTTTGATGACCTCATTGGAAATGCCATTGCCAACTCTTTGGGTTAACATGCAGCAATGGATTTGCCAGGACTCGCTTCCTACCCAGACTTCTTTGCTGCTGCTCTCAGAATGCTGTTGGCAGGCAAGTTAAATTATCAAAAAGGTTTTATGGGGCAAAATAACTGGCAAATGGTCACAGTAAAGAACTCTCTAACTATATATGTTGTATAGTGAACAATGAGCTTACTCTTGGTTCTAATAATTCATCACTTGTTTCTTCCATAGGGATTTGGCATTTAAAGAGTCTGCTATTGTGAATAAGATTTTTTTACAGCAGTAAATACAGTAGTGTTTGTTTTTGTTATCATCGCTGGCTTCATCAAAGGTGACATTGACAACTGGTACATTAGTGAGGAAACTATCCTGAATGGAACAACAAATGAGTAGGAACTTCATACATTTTTTAAATGTTAATCTCAGCACTATTATGAAATACGATGTGTTCTAATAAAGTACAGTAAATTGATATTCAAACAGCATGAAGTGTGTCATATATCCCTTCAGAAACTTCACATCTGCACTAAATTAAACCACAAATGGCTTAGCTTTGTGGCTTGGGGCATTATCCTGCTGAAAAATATATATATTTGCAGATGGATATACTGCTACCATGAAGGGATGCACCTGACTGGCAATTATGTTCAGATACCCTGTGGCACTCAAATGTTACAACACAGATTTTAGATACAAAACTATTCACATGCTTCATAATTCGCAGTTGTAAATGAGAACTTGTTCTCAACTGGCCTACCTGGTTAAATAAAGGTGAAATAAAAAACAAAAACATGTATGATCTCTGATCATGATGATGTATGATCTCTATAGAAGTTTAATCAATTAATATAATTATTATTAATATTATTTTGGCCTCTTTCAGCTCATTGGAAAAGGAAATGTAAATTCTATCATAACCTATTTGCTAGAAAGGTAAAGCTATCTTGGCGGTGGAGAGAAAATGTTGCTTTTGTACATTTTTCCATTGAGCTGAAAGAAAATATTGCAGATTTTAAGCTAATTTCCAACAATTCCACAGAGCTGAGAAAGAACTTTGCAGTTTCAAAGCAAATTTCCTGCAATTCTATGCATTTTGCCATGGCTGCTCAAATATAACAAAATCAATGGGCATGGGCCTGAATGCCTGACTTCTTTTTATTTTCGATCCCTGACTGTATAGATTTTATTTGTTTTGTAGTTCTCAAAGATGGTATAAAAATATATGTATGATTTCTATCTGGTTTTGGTCGTTTAAGTTGACACTGAAACTTGTTTTTCCATCCTGAACATTACCACTTAGAAGGCCCACCTAAGAATATTCTATACAGAAAAACCCCTCTAATTAGTAATGTCCTCCATATTAAGGGGATTGTTTGAGATTTTTGCAGTGAGGCCATTTATCTACTTCCCCAGAGTCGGATAAACTGGAACAGCTAGCATGCCAACTGTTCTTGTAGACTTCCAGTCATTGTGCTAACACTAGTTAGCATTTGCTCGTGAAACTACCTCCTGTTCCTCATACTGGACACAGAGAGATAAAATGGTATTCACGATGGTATTCTCTTGTATCTAGCGATATTCATAAAAATGTTTTTTGTCATATTAAAAAATCCCCATAAATATTTCACCCCCAAAAATATGCAGACCCTCTGTATTACCACCATTGCCCACCAGCGTGGCGCGAGAAAACCCTAGAGCCAGAGAGAACAAGGGATTGGCATCCGGCAAAAAATATTAAGACTTCCGTTTTTCCGATTTTGCCTTCAAAATAAAAGTCTCGGTGAAACGCAAATTTTGATACGAAATCTTTTTTTGCAGCTTTGTATAGTTCAAATATTCAAATTATTTAACAAAATTATAGCTACATCAGGGAAAAATCTAAACTAAAGAGAATGACTACTTTATATAGATAATTAATATTATAAGGTGGAGCACATTGGGAAATGGCTACTATTGTCATTTTACTATTGTCATTTTATGTTATATGACTGGTGCTATGATTAAAAGTGTTTCTTGGTTCTCACAGATCCTATCACGTCATAATTTCTGTCCAGTTTTGTTGAAATGTATTCCTGGATGATTATATGGACTGGTGGCTTATACACTGAGTATACAAAACATTTAGGACACCATCCTTTCTTGATACACAAGGGAAACTGTTGAGTGTGAAAACCCCAACTGCGTTGCAGTTGTTGACACAAACCGGTGCGCCTGGCACCTACAACCATACCCCGTTCAAATGGATTACAGCTTTCACCTGGATTCACCTGGTCAGTCAGTGTACGTCTTGTCCTAGTAGCACCCTCTAGTGGCTGAAAGCCTCGTGTGCCGAGTCCGAGTTGTGTGAAACCATAAAGCTATGTGCTGTACCCAGCAGTTGTCTTATTATCTTTCAGTGCTGGAAAAAAAAAAATACTTGAGTAAAAGTAAAGATACGTTAATAGAAAATGACTCAAGTAAGTGTGAAAGTCACCCAGTAAAATACTACTTGACACAAAGTTGGAAGCACAGAATCATCTAGAATGTCATTGTATGCTGTATCATTAAGATTTCCATTCACTGGAACTAAGGAGCTTAGCCCGAACCATGAAAAACAGCCCTAGACCATTATTCCTCCTCCACCAAACTTTACAGATGGCACTATACATTTGGGCAGG
Source organism: Oncorhynchus masou masou (assembly GCF_036934945.1). NCBI lineage: Eukaryota > Metazoa > Chordata > Actinopteri > Salmoniformes > Salmonidae > Oncorhynchus > Oncorhynchus masou. Next base: position 51,195,223 of record NC_088223.1, read on the forward strand.
TAGCGTTCTCCTAGCATCAGCCAAACACAGATTTGTCAGTCTGACTGACAGATGGTGAAGCGTAATTTATCACTCCAGAGAACGCGTTTCCACTGCTCCAGAGTCCAACAGCGGCAAGCTTTATACCACTCCAGCTGGTGCTTGGCATTGCGCATGGTGATCTTAGGCTTGAGTGTAGCTGCTCTGCCTTGGAAACCCATTTCATGAAAGGTCCCCGACAAACAGTTCTTGTGCTGAAGTTGCTTCCTGAGGCAGTATGAAACTCGGTAGTGAGTGTTGAAACTGGGAACAATTTTTACGTGCTTCAGCACTTGGCGGTCCCGTTTGGTGAGCTTGTGTGGCCTATCACTTCGCGGCTGAGCCCCTGTTGCTCTTAGACGTTTCCAATTCACAATAACAGCATTTACAGTTCACCGGGGAAGCTCTAGCAGGGCAGAAATTTGATTGACTGACGTGTTGGAAAGGTGGCATCCTATGACGGTGCCACTTTGAAAGTCGCTGAGCACTTCAGTAAGGCCATTCTACTGCAAATGTTTGTCTATGGAGATTGCATGGCTGTGTGCTCGATTTTATACACCTGTCAGCAACGGGTATGGATGAAATAGCCGAATCCACTAAATTGAAGGTGTGTCCACATACTTTTGCATATATAGGGTATATACAGGGTAAGTACCAGTACCAAATGTACAATGTACAGGGTCGGGATACTGGAGTTGTTAAGGTAGATTTAAATGTAGGCAGGGGTAAGGAGAAAGTGACTGGTAGCAGGATAAATAATCATTATAATAATTAATATAGCAGCAGTATACGTGGTGTGTGGGTGTGAGTGTATGTATGTATGTGTGTGGGTGTCAGTGTGTGTGGTCGTCCGTGTGTGTGTACTTGCATGTGTTTTTACATGCGTGTGTGTGTGCTCGTGTGTGCAGGACTGTCAGTGTAGGTGTGTGTGTCTGTCTAGAGACCTGTGAGTGGCATTTAGTCAGTGCAGATAATCAGTGCAGATACACTGTGGGTGAGTGTGGCCAGCAATCACCTAGCTATTGAAATGTCTCAGTGCTTGAGGATAGAAGCTGTTTCGGAGCCTGTTGGTCCGAGTCCCAATGCTCCAGTATCGCCAGCCAGACGGTAGAGGAGAAACCAGTCTGTGGCTGGGGACGAAACCAGTCCGTGGCTGGGGACGACATAATGCGGAATGCCTGGATACAGCCCTTAGCCGTGGTATATTGGGCATATACCACAATCCTACGAGGTGCCTTATTGCTATTATAAACTGGTTACCAAGGTAATTAGACCAGTAAATAGTTTTTTGTTGTTGTCATACCCATGGTATACGGTCTGATATACCACGGCTTTCAGCCAATCAGCTTTCAGGGCTTGAACAACCCAGTTTAGAACACCATTCATCGCATGTGTTGAATAGTTGTTGTCGTGAAGGGCATTCTAGACCGCACGGTATATCAGCATGGTAGAAATCAATGGATATAGTTCATTCTTACATGTTCTACGATTGAGACACTTATGAAGGCAAAAGTTGAATTGAAAACATTATTGGCATTGTTGAATTTGATTAGCATAATAGCAAGCTAGGAATCAAATCACATTTTATTGATCACATACACACGGTTAGCAGATGTTATTGCGAGTGTAGCGAAATGCTTGTACTTCTAGTTCCGAAAGTGCAGAAATATCTAGCAAGTAATCTAACAATTCCACAACAAATACCCAATGCACACAATTCTAAGTAAAGGGATGGAATAAGAATTGGTGCATATACAGTGGGGCAAAAAAGTATTTAGTCAGCCACCAATTGTGCAAGTTCTCCCACTTAAAAAGATGAGAGAGGCCTGTAATTTTCATCATAGGTACACTTCAACTATGACAGACAAAATTAGAAAGAAACCCAGAACGTCACATTGTAATGAATTTATTTGCAAATTATGGTGGAAAATAAGTGTTTGGTCACCTACAAACAAGCAAGATTTCTGGCTCTCACAGACCTGTAACTTCTTCTTTAAGTGGCTCCTCTGTCCTCCACTCATTACCTGTATTAATGGCACCTGTTTGAACTTGTTACCAGTATAAAAGACACCTGTCCACAACCTCAAACAGTCACACTCCAAACTCCACTATGGCCAAGACCAAAGAGCTGTCAAAGAACACCAGAAACAAAATTGTAGACCTGCACCAGGCTGGGAAGACTGAATCTGCAATAGGTAAGCAGCTTGGTTTGAAGAAATCAACTGTGGGAGCAATTATTAGGAAATGGAAGACATACAAGACCACTGATAATCTCCCTCGATCTGGGGCTCCACGTAAGATCTCACCCCGTGGGGTCAAAATGATCACAAGAACGGTGAGAAAAAATCCCAGAACCACACAGGGGGACCTAGTGAATGACCTGCAGAGAGCTGGGACCAAAGTAACAAAGCCTACCATCAGTAACACACTACGCCGCCAGGGACTCAAATCCTGCAATGCCAGACATGTCCCCCTGCTTAAGCCAGTACATGTCCAGGCCCATCTGAAGTTTGTTAAAGAGCATTTGGATGATCCAGAAGAAGATTGGGAGAATGTCATATGGTCAGATGAAACCAAAATATAAATTTTTGGTAAAAACTCAACTTGTCGTGTTTGGAGGACAAAGAATGCTGAGTTGCATCCAAAGAACACCATACCTACTGTGAAGCATGGGGGTGGAAACATCATGCTTTGGGGCTGTTTTTCTGCAAAGGGACCAGGACGACTGATCCGTGTAAAGGAAATAATGAATGGGGCCATGTATAGTGAGATTTTGAGTGAAAACCTCCTTCCATCAGCAAGGGCATTGAAGATGAAACGTGACTGGGTCTTTCAGCATGACAATGATCCCAAACACACTGCCCGGGCAACGAAGGAGTGGCTTCGTATAGAAGCATTTCAAGGTCCTGGAGTGGCCTAGCCAGTCTCCAGATCTAAACCCCATATAAAATCTTTGGAGGGAGTTGAAAGTCTGTGTTGCCCAGCAACAGCCCCAAAACATCACTGCTCTAGAGGAGATCTGCATGGAGGAATGGGCCAAAATACCAGCAACAGTGTGAAAACCTTGTGAAGACTTACAGAAAACATTTGACCTCTGTCATTGCCAACAAAGGGTATTGAGATAAACTTTTGTTATTGACCAAATACTTATTTTCCACCATAATTTGCAAATAAATTCATTAAAAATCCTACAATGTGATTTTCTGGATTTTTTCCCCCTCATTTTGTCTGTCATAGTTGAAGTGTACCTATGATGAAAATTACAGGCCTCTCTCATCTTTTTAAGTGGAGAACTTGCACAATTGGTGGCTGACTAAATACTTTTTTGCCCCATTGTAAATATATGGATGAGCAATGACCGAGCAGAATAGGCAAGATGCAATAGATGGTATAAAATACAGTATATACATATGGGATGAGTAACGCAAGATATGTAAACATCATTGTTAAAGTGGCATTAATAAAGTGACTAGTGATCCATTTGTTAGAGTGACTAATGATTTCAAGTCTGTATGTAGGCAGCAGCCTTTCTGTGTTAGTGATAGCTGTTAAAAAGTCTGATGACCTGGAGATATAAGCTATTTTTCAGTCTCTCGGCCCCAGCTTTGATGCACGTGTACTGACCTCCCCTTTTTGGATGGTAGCGGGGTGAACAGGCAGTGGCTCGGGTGGTTGTTGTCCTTGATGATCTTTTTGGTATTCCAAAGGACTGATGGTTTGCTGAACTGGCAAGTCTGTTTGATAAAAAAAACTAAACATTTTCGTCATTTAGCAGACACTCTTATCAAGAGCGACTTACAGGAGGAATTAGGCTTCATAAGTACCTTGCTTTTACATCGCCATTTCTCTCTATAAGAAAAATGATGGGTAGGCCGTCAATGTAAGTAATAATTTGTTCTTAACTGACTTGCCTAGTTAAAAAAAGGTTAATTACATTTTTTTTAAATGAGCCAATATGTAATTTATAGGCCTACAGTCTATTGCATTCAGGGCTATGGAGTGGTTGAAGTATAGTGTTGCTATGTATTTAGAAATTACACCATATGTAGATTCTACTGATGCCACTGAGTATTCCCAACCACACTTTTACATTGGCACATAGTATACTTTTTTCTCTATAAGCCAATAGGTATTTCATATACAGTGTATTGCAATGTATTTCACTTTGAAAAAAGAAACAATAAAAAAAACATTAAATGCAATGTCACTTAAATATTAATCATAGTTCATGTTTAGACAATTATTTGTAAAATATCTTGAATAAATACACGGGGGGACTTTTATTATGAACATTTTCTAAATGCCATGATAGGGAAGTACTTTTTTCTATGTCACTGACGAGACGCTGGTAGAAGGATTATTTACACATATCTTTGTCCAGACTGTAACGTTAGCCACCAAATTTTACGAAATACCTGAAAGGGGACTTCTTAAAAGGTATGTTTTGCAGCATTCACCATTTGTATTTCATGTGGTAGTTGAACTGGATGCATACATTTTCGCCCCGAAACTATCTTGCTAGAAAGCTATGGTTAGCTTCTTCTTGCTAGCTAGTTTCCTGGCTGTGGGCGGCTAGGCAGCATTCTCCATAGTTGTGTGCTGGTAGTTAACAATAATGCACTTACTCTATAACTACATGGGGCATACTTGATAGATAATCTTTATTCATCCCGGGTGAGGAGATATTGGGCTTCGTTTTTCAGAGCTAAAGATGCGTAGGTAGCTAGTTAATAGCAACTGGCTGTCGAGGCCTTCGGCAAAGGCCCATTCGATGTAAGCAGCTACAGTAGCCAAACGTTAGCTTGCATCTACGTTGTTCTGGGCTGGTAGACATTATTCTTTCTGTGAGGGACCTCAATTGACATCTAGTTAGCTATTGAATGATTAAAGATGGTAGTTTTTCAGATCCAGTCGTCGAAAGAGACATCCTTCCCAAGGCTCTTCTTTAGGGCCTACACGTTATACCAGGCTGTATCACTGTGGCCGGGGTAGGCCGTCATTGTAAATAATAATTTGTTCTTATCAAACTTGCCTAGTAAAATAACGGTTAAATAAAAATTATACAAAAAAGATATATAATAATTAAAAATAAAACATAGATTTAGACATCAAATCAAATGATACTTGTCACGTGCGCCGAATACAACAGGTGTGGAGACCTTACGGTGAAATGCTTACTTACAGGCCGTTAACTAACCATGCAGTTGAAGAAATAGTTAAAATATTTACTAAAGTAAAAAAAGCAACACAATAAAATTACATAACAATAACGAGGATATATACCGGGGATACCGTAACTGAGTCAATGTGCGGGGTTACAGTTTGGTCGAGTTAGTTTGTACATGTAGGTTTGGGTACGTGACTATGCATAGATATTAAAAAGCGAGTAGCAACAGTGTAAAAACAAGGTGGCCATTTGATTAATTGTTCAGTAGTCTTATAGCTTGGGGTAGAAGCTGATAAGGAGCCATTTGAACATAGACTTAGTGCTCCATTACCCCGCGGTACCAAAGAGAAGTCTATGACTTGGGTGACTGGAGTCTTTGACACTTTTTTTGGGCCCTTCCTCTGACACTGCCTACTATATAGGTTGCCTTAGACATGTTTATGTTACAACATCAGTTGAAATGACTGAACACCATTTTCCCCCAATTTCAGAATAAACTTCTCTGTGCCCTGACAGTTTGAGGATGGAGGACAGTGAGGGTCACAGCTCTGCACACCAAGGATCTGGTGATGGTGCGACGAGCACTATGAACCTATATGCCACTCTGGGGCTCTCTCCAGAAGACGTGGATGCTCTGGCCCAGATTCCAGAGAACGAGATCAGTGTGGAGACGTTGCCTTATCTGATAATGAAACTGAAAGCCAGTCGAGCCAAGCAAGAGGAGCAGGGACAGACCTCCCCAAAGGGAGACAGCTGTCAGGAGGATACAGATGATGGAGACCTTAGCAAACAGGACAGTCCCCCTGCTGTCCCTCGCAGGTCAAACAGCCACTGTGACACTGATTATAGGAGAGCGGAGATTCACAGTCGACCAGAGCGGACTGAGGCAAGGAGAGGTTCCCGTCACACTAGGCCCTCAATGGAAAAACCATCCGACAGCCAGCAAAAGATTCCTTTCTCCTATCAAGTGGATGATTTTCATGGAGTTGTGCCCAAGGTTTACCCACACACATGCTCTCTATGCTTATGCATGTTGAATTCTAATAAGGTAAGCTTTGTTATATTTCACAACTCTTGCTGTTGGACTGTTTATATATATTTTTAATCAAAACACTCAACCTTCCACGATGGCAGTAATTTAGCTTAATATGTTTTTTTGTTTTTTTCACAGACATGGAAGGAACATCTCAATGGATTACGACATGCGGAGGGCTGTCAAGAACTCACGCGCCTGTAAGTGTTTTCATGCAAATTAAAACATTTAGAAAATTTACTATTGCAGGTCAAAAAATCAACTGAGATATTTTCTATAACATGGTTTTATTTCAATTTGTTTTTTCTTTGTTTTTGTTTTTTTACAGATATCCAGATTGGAAAAAACATGATGCTCGGAAGGAAATGTTAGGGAAAACATGAATTTAAACTTTACGTTGAAAACAGGCATGTCATGATGTAAAACCATTAGCTGTTCCTCTTCTTACTTGGCACTGTTTACGTTATCTTCCAGGTCTAATGCCATTCCGAGTAGAGATGCTATTTCAACCGCCCAGAAGTCTGCATCAGAAAGACACTATTTGAAACCCAGGGTAATGATGCCCCTTTTGTGACAATATTCTCTTATAAATAGAGCATTTTTAATTCACTTATGTTTATTTGCTTAAAGCTGCATGCTTGAATGTATTTCCATTTTGCTTCAGGCTGGCACGAAGGTGGTGGTCACAAAATTTCCCCATGGCTCTGTTTGTGTTGAAGACTTGATGACTTTGGCCAAGCCATTCGGCACGGTTGTAAAACATCTGGTGTTCCCCTGCAAGGTAAGTTACACAAATTGATGATAAAAACCGAGTAATAAACACTCTAAACTCTTAAACATGCACTATGCAGAAATTGCTCTGCCTTTTCCTGGTTGCTAAAATTAATAGTTCACCTAATTTCAGTGTATGTGACAACAATTAAGTATAGTGTAGAGAATCATTGTACCATCTAAACCTCTGTGAAACATTTATTTTCAATAACCAAAAATATTTGCAGTTCTAATACCAATACTAACCTACTGTATGCTACATACTTAATGAGTGCATAGGACAGGGCGGCAGGGTAGCCTAGTGGTTAGAGCGTTGGGCTAGTAACCGAAAGGTTGCAATTTCGAATCCCCGAGCTGACATGGTACAAATCTGTCGTTCTGCCCCTGAACAAGGCAGTAAAATCGTAAAATGTCAACTTCCGGTAGACAGGCGAAGCGCTATTACGCACAACAGAAACGATAGCATTCTTTTACAGTATACTAAAATTAAGTAATTGTATATTTTTTGAATATTTATTTTACCTTTATTTAACTGGGCAAGTCAGTGGGTTGTTCCTAGGCTGTCATTGAAAATAAGAGTTTGTTCTTAACTGACTTGACTAGTTAAATAAAGGTCAAATATAAATATTTAAAAAATATACAATTAGTTAATTTTAGTATACTGTAAACGAATGCTATCGTTTCAGTTGTGCGTACTAGCGCTTCGCCTGTCTACCGGAAGCTGATGCTATTGCATTGCAACCTCTTGCTAGCTTGTTAGCATAACAAATGACTAGCTAGACATTTTGTCTACCGGAAGCTGATGCTATTGCATTGCAACCTCTTGCTAGCTTGTTAGCATAACAAATGACTAGCTAGACATTTTACGATTCCCGGTGTGTTAGTAAATTCAATCTGGAGTGCCATCATACAGGTAGCATGGATGAAGTCTGTTTCTTTTCTCCGTCCATCATACAGGTCAGGCGACGTGGACCAACTATTCCATCGATGTCTTCAGTTATGTCCTCTGCCTTTATGTTTTTTGCCACCCCAGAAATAATCGCCTTGCTTGGCGCCATGCTACAAAAATCCATGCAGGAAACATTCCACTCCGATATCTTAAAACACGCTTCTTCTTGCGACTCACCGACTCCAGACTTTCCTCCAACTCATTCCAGATTTACGTCCTGGAGACGTAAACGGATTCCCCAAGTAGCATTGATCCAAAACCCTGACTCGGACCAAAAACGAGTCTAGTGGTTCCTGTTTTCCAACATAGCTTTGCTACTCTTGTTTCCCTTTTTCTTCGCCACTAACCCACTCATTCTTACTTTCTGTACTATTAGCTTCACTCTACTCAGTTTCCGCCATCTTCCATCCTCAGTCACTCTAGCTTCGCCTTTGGCTGCATATTTGCATTAACAGCCCTAAAAGCACAGAGAAAGTGTACACTGCTTGTATACTTTGTATTTTGGCGAAGTTAGTACGACATCCGGGAACTTTTGGCATACTAACTATATCCATGCTATGACCAATAAGCATACTATATTCTCAATTTGCGTCACAAATAGTGCAGTTAGTATGAGTATTCAAAACACAGCTATTGTCTTTTCAGCTATTTGAAGCTGGTGTACAAAACCAAAGGTAAAAGAGGAAACTTAAACAGAGGAAGCATAGAAATGTTCTATGTGCCCTATATCTACTGCTTCTTAGACTTGCTTTCAATGAGAATGACACAGATAGAAATTAGATATATGTGAATTTGGTTGGGTCACCCAAAAAGTTACATTTTGCAGCTTTAACATTCTCTATCTCTCAATCTGTAGTTGAATGTCTTGGATGATTCACTGTTGTATTTGTTTGTTACAGGGATTCCTGGAGTTTGGTTCTCACAAAGAGGCTGTCAATATGGTGAATCACTTCAGTGAAAAGCAAGCTTTTGTGAAGGGATATAAGTTGAATCTGTACTTGTCACCTATGGTGTGCAGTATTCATGTAAGTGCACCTGCCTCTTAAAAATATGAGATTCTGTGTTCTTAATCAGAGATCGCAGTATGAGCTTGTTTTTTCCTTTAGCCGCCAAGGTTGGATGAACCAACAGAAAAACGGCCGACCAAACAAGCTACCAATACAGTGGTTTGTTTTTCCCGCCTACCTCCTGGGAAGGAAAGAGAATCTGAGATTCTTGATCTCGCCAAGATGTTTGGGGATGTGCGGCATTCAACATTTTCAAGTGATCAGGTAAGGTTCGAGCAATATGGAATTAAAGTGTGGTCAATCATATTTGGCAAATCTCTGGTGATTTCAAATAGACAACCATTATTAAAACAATTTACTCCAAAACCTTCATTATGCAGCACCATATTTAGCTTTGTCTAATGAATTCTTCCTTATTCATCTGCAGGCCCTGATTGAGATGGTAGATTGGAAGGATGCTGACATTATGGTGAAGTACTACCACTCCAACCCCCTAAAGATCAGTGGAAAGAGTGTCAAAGTATACTTGTCACTGAAACGCCTGAGGTAAGTAAGAGTCCTTCAACTGGGGCTATTGCGGCCAGACCGATTTTCCTGTGGGACTCATCAGGAAGTATGTCTCAGGGAAGTTTACCTCAATGGTTTTTGCCTTGTAGAGAAAGTCCTGACTCCACCACATCCAGAAGAGCAGATTCCAGTAAAGGCCGCAGCAGCAGACACAAGAGTGAGGAGACTAGCAAGACCTCAAACTCCACAAACAAAGAGAAACCCAGTACAGGCAAACAACCTGCCGAGAAAGTGATGGAACAAGGAGAAGGTCAACAAAGCGCCTCAGAGGAGGTCAAGGAAGTGGTCAAGCAGGACATCGAGATGGTCAAGGAGGAGGACGTTGATTTGGAAAACAAAGATCTGGACGAAGAGATTATCCAGGTGGAAGCTAAACAAAGCTTGTTAGATGACGAGAATGGAGCTGGTGTTGATGCTAAAGACCCTGCTCCTTCTAAAAGTGCCTCTCTGGTGGCTGATTCTAAAGATAAGGGGGAACCTGAAATCTCAGAACTGTTGGCAGACGATACCTTGGAGGATTGTGACATCAAGGCTGCCGATGATCCAGCTCTGTGTGATGCTGACGTCTCAATGGAGAACATGGTGGAACAGGAGAGCTTTCAAGAAGATGTAAGAAATTCTTGTCATTCATAGTTGTGACCGGAACCAACAAAAGGCTTATTGTTCCCAGAATTGAAAATAAGTTTGTCAAGTAACCAAGATGTGGGTTCCTAGCAATGGCTTCTTAAAGCATGTGTGCTTCAACTCTTCAACTTGGTTGAAGTTCTGGGAGCATTCCTGAGAATGTAGTTTTGTTGAGTGAGATCCTCCACTGATCAGTTGAAACAGATGTGGCCATCTATTGCCTAGAACCACTGAAATCTGGCTGAAGTTTCAGTGGCAAATAAAATGTATCTGACACTTCAGATTGAACCTTGTCAATCTAGACAAACAGTCAAGATGTTTTCTGTGACTCATGTCAGCAATGCCCAGTTTGACTCATGGCTTGTTGGAATATTGAGTTTGCTTGATACCATAGCACGCTATTTACAGTGCCTTCAGAAAGTATTCATGCATCTTGAACTATTCCACATTTTGTTGTTACAGCCTGAATTTAAAATGTATCACTGTCTACACACTACGCATTATGACAATGAGAAAACATGTTTTTATAAATGTTTGCAAATTTGTTTCAAAATTAAATACATATCTAATTTACATAAGTATTCACACCCATGAGTCTGTTAGAATCACCTTTCTGGATAAGTCTCTCAGATTTTCACACCTGGATTGTACAATATTGTCACATAATTCTTTAAGCTCGGGCAAGTTGGTTGTTGATCATGGCTAGACAGACATTTTCAAGACTTGCCATGGATTTTCAAGCCGATTTAAGTAAAAACTGTAACTAGGCCACTCGGGAACATTCCATTTTGTCTTGGTAAGCAACTCCAGTGTAGATTTGGGCCTTGTGTTTTAGGGTATTGTCCTGCTGAAAGGTGAATTTCTTCCCATGTCTGTTGGAAAGCAGACTGAACCAGGTTTTCCTCTTGGATTTTACCTGTGCTTAGCTCTGAGCAGTGCCTTTTTATCCTTAACTCCCTAGACCTTGACAAGGATGGGGCGGCAGCATAGCCTAGTGGTTAAAGCGTTGGACTAGTAACCGGAAGGTTGCAAGTTCAAACCCCCGAGCTGACAAGGTACAGGCAGTTAACCCACTGTTCCTAGGCCGTCATTGACCTCCACCACCATGCTTGAAAATATCACAAAAGTTTTAGAATATTTTTATTCTGTACAGGCTTCCTTATTTTCACTGTCATTTAGTATTGTGGAGTAACTACAATGTTGTTGATCCATCCTCAGTTGTCTCCAATCACAGCCATTAAACATTAACTGTTTTAGTCACCAATATTCCATGGTGAAATCCCTGAGCTTTTTCCTTCCACCGAGTTAGACTGGGTGTATTGCTACGCAAGTGTAATTAATAACTTCACCATGCTCAAAGGGATATTCAATGTCAGATTTTTTTCTTTTTTTGCCCACCTACCAATTGGTGCCCTTATTTGTGAGGCATTGGATTTTTTTATTTATCCCTGGTCTTGGTTTGAAATCCACTGCTCGACTTAGGGACCTTACAATTATCTTTATGTGTGGCGTACAGAGATGGGGTAGTCATTTAAAAAAAAGTCCATGCAAGTTATTTGACATGTTAAGCACAATTCTGCTTCTGAACTTTAGGCTTGCCATTAACAAAAAGGTTAAATACTTATTGGACACAAGACATTTCAGGTTTTAAAATGTTTATTTGTAAAAATGTCTAAAACCATAATTTCACTTTGACATGGGGTATTTTGTGTAGGCCAGTGACACACACTCTAAATGTATTCCATTTTAAATTCAGGCTAACACAACAATGTGGAAAAAGTCTAGGGGTGTGAATACTTTCTGAAGGCACTGTATGTAGGCAATGTGATTTGCTCAGGGGCTATTAATTCCATCAGTTTTATGAGTGCCCTACAAATCAGATGGAGATCAGCTTTGAAGGATCTCCTTACGTTCCATGGTTTAATATCAAAGGTTATAGAGTCATCTCTGTACAAGCTCCAATTGTTTCCAGAAAACCTAGACTGACTAGTAATCCAGAACAGGCGCTTAATCGCTCAAAAGTCAGCCAAACATTTTTGAACTGCATTGTTGGTTAAGGGATTGTAAGTAAGCATTTCATGGTTAGTTCTACACCTGTGTTCGGCACATGTGACAAATACAATTCGATTTGATCAATTAGACATGCTTATTTGTTCAGCCTTAGCATGGTTAAAACCTGGTCTGACCAAGAGGTTTGAATAACTTTGGATATTTAAGCTGTCAATTGTAATAGTGCAGCCACAGATTTCACTTCCTAGCTTTGTGACATGGATCTTTATCATACTTCAGTACTATTGAATGCAGTTTTGCATACTTATATGTTCAGTGTTTGAAATGCTTTTGACAGTTTCCCATTGCAACCTCACATATTTGTGAGATTCGCAATGGTTTTGGTGCAGCACTGTGGAACTTAACTCAAATTCTTTAACTTATTGATGTTGTGGACTTATTTCCAACAGGACAATATGGATGACATGGATTTCCCTGAGAATATGGATGACTTCGTTACATTGGATGAACTTGACGACAGTACTGGAGGGGACACGCCGCTGGGTAAGCAATGAATGATGCAAAACATTCTTACTTGGCAGCATTTGACAAAAACAATTATTACAGTTGTCTAGCCTGTGTGGATAATTTCCAGATAATTTATAGTAATAATTACTTTTTTTTATTTATTTGCAGAATCAAAGGATGCTTCATGGGTTGGTATTCCTCCATATCGAGTAGTTGGAATGTGTCAAACATGTAGAAAAGTTGTTTTTATTGATAGTCGGTTAAAATTGTTTTCTACAGGATGGAAAAGTTGTCCAAATTAGCCCAATTAGAAAGGGCTATGGAAATGTGGAGGTGGCCCTATTGAAACTGGCAGAGCGAGCAAATGTGAAAGTTGTAAACCATTCAATATCCTTCCTCAGACAGGAGGTATGTTCATAATTATGTTACTTGCAGATATGTTATTTGGGGATCAGTGTTTTATTTTGTATGGTACTTATCTAGTGGGATAGAAATGTTGTCAAAGCAATAGTGGTTTATAATTTGACATTCATGTAGTTCGGCATACAGGAAGGAGTTTATTTACTCAACCCCTGATTTGTGCAAACGTTTGCTGTCTTTGTTTTTATGATATAGCTTTTTCTATATTTTCAGGCATGGTTAGAGCTTGAAACTACTGAGGAAGTACGTGAAATGGTGAAATTCTACAAAGGAAAAGGACAGTTATTGAGGAAACATGTCAATGTTAGCATGTGCTTTTCACGAAAAGAGTTGGAGGTGGGTTTGGTGTCTGCTAAATGGTGTAGTATGCGTTATGCATCTGATGAAAGAATTGAGTTGCAGTCAAAGTATTCAGACCCATTGACCTTTTCCACATTTTGCTACGTTACAGCCTTTTACTAAAATTGATTCAATTGTCTTTTCCCCTCAAGAACCACACACAATACCCCATAATGACAAAGCAAAAACTGTTTTAGATTTTTTTTAAATGAAGTCACATTTACTTATGTATTCAGACCCTTTACTGAGTACTTTGTTGAAGCACCTTTGGCAGTGATTACAGCCTCAAGTCTTCTTGGGTGTGACGCTACTATCTAGGCACACGTGTATTTGGGGAGTTTCTCCCATTCTTCTCATCAGATCCTCTCAAGCTCTGTCAGGTTGGGTGAGGAGCGTCGCTGCACAGAGCTGTTCGATCGGGTTTAAGTCCGTGCTCTGGCTGGGCCACTCAAGGACATTCAGAGACTTGGCCTGAAACCACTCCTGCTTTGTCTTGGCTCTGTGCTTAGGGTCGTTGTCCTGTTGGAAGGTGAACCTTCACCCTAGTCTGAGGTCCTGAGCGCTCTGGAGCAGGTTTTCATCAAGTCTCTCTCTGTACTTTGCTCCATTCATCTTTCCCTCGATTGTGACTAGTCTCCTTGTCCCTGCCGCTGAAAAACATCCCACTAGCATGAATCTGCCAACACCATGCTTCACTGTAGGGGTGGTGCCAGGTTTCCTCCAGACGTGACACTTGGAATTCAGGCCAAAGAGTTCAATCTTGGTTTCATCTGGACTGAGAATCATTTAGGTGCTTTTTTGCAAACCATGCTGTCTCTCATGTGCCTTTTTCTGAGGAGTGGCTTCCATCTGGCCACTCTACCATAAAGGCATGATTGGTGGAGTGCTGCAAAGATGGTTGTCCTTCTGGAAGGTTTTCCCATCTCCACAGAGGTCTTGGTCACCTCCCTGACCAAGACCCTTCTCCCCAAATTGCTCAGTTTGGCTGGGCGGCCAGCTCTAGGAAGAGTCTTGGTGGTTCCAAACTTCTTCCATTGAAGAATGATTAAGGCCACTGTGTTCTTGGGGACCTTCTTGGGATGCTTCAGAAATGTTTTGGTACACTTGTCCAGATCTGTGTGTCGACACAATCCTGTCTCAGAGTTCGCCAGACAAGTCCTTCAACCTCAGCTTGGTTTTTGCTCTGATATGCACAGTCAACAGTGGGACCTTATCTAGACCGGTGAGTGCCTTTCCAAATCATGTCCAATCAATGGAGTCCACCTGTGGTAAATTCAAATCAAGTTGAATAAACATCTCAAGAATGATCAATGGAAACAGGATGCACCTGAGATCAAATTTGAGTCTCATAGCAAAGGGTCTGAATACTTAAGTAAAAAATGTATTTCAGTTTGTATTTAATAAAATTGCAAACATATCTAAACATGTTTTTGCTTTGTCATTATGGGGAATGTTTTAGAGTAAGGCTGTAACATAACAAAATGTGGAAAGTAAAGAGGTCTGAATACTTGCCAAATGCACTGTATTATAAACTAAACTACAGACCTAGTCAATATTTGTGTAATGTGACTTTGTTTCTGTCAAAATAGAGTCCTAGTGGGAGATCCATCTACATTTGTATGCTTCCACTCCAGAAGTACTCGGACGTCTCTCTTTTACGACTTGCCCAGCCTTTCGGGAAAATCACTGGCTATAATTTGAACTGGCGTCATGGAAAGGTAAAGTTTCACCTGCCCGTTTTGTTTTTCTATTAATAAAGGACTTTCACATGGATGTTTTTTATTTTCTTTCAGTGTTATATCCAGTTGGAGAGCGTGGAAGCCGCTCAGAAAATGGTGAAGTACTTCCAACGTCCACACAAGTTCTACGGGACCCTGTTAAGGGTCAGTTTGTGCAAAAAGGGAGACTCCCTAATATACTGGTAAATAATTTTAATGACCCTAAGTATATGCAGTAGAGTAGATAATAGAAATGATAGTTAGACTAAATGGAATTTGAAGACTGGATACTGCATTCTATGTCCACTGCCAGTTTAATTGATTGGAATCTATTGGAAGAATATACAGCTAATTAAATAATCTGATAAAGAATGTTGTGATCTATGGTTCAACTGGACTGTATGAGGGCTGTGTCTAAGTACACTTTCATGATATAGTACTCCATGACATATTCTGCCCTCCTGATACAGGAAGCCTCCAGTCAAATATGAGCTGTGGTTGGCCAGTCAGAAAGACAGAAGATCAAGAGATCATCATGGAGATGAAAAGACTAATGGCCAGTCAGCCAAAAGCCCCTATCCAGAGGTGAAAGATGGTTATTGTTATGTTTTTGTTACCTTAATTTAAACAAGGTGAAATATTGCCTTGTTAGTTAAATGCTAGCTGAATATTTCTGTATTTAATTTTGGCATGTCCGTGAACAATCCTTTTACAGTTACTGGTTATTCAATAAGTAATCAGTTGGTGTTGGTCTCTCGGGCTAAGTAGAACAAATTAGTAAAATACATGATTGTGTTTGTATGGCCAGGATGTCCAGAGCCCTGTGTCTGACAGTGAGGGGGTCTGTGGGGACCCTGAGGGTGAGGAAGCCAGTGGTGTGGAAGCTCTCCCAGAGGGAGAGGAGAAGCAGGAGGAGAAGCAGCAGCAGCAGGAGGAGAAGCAGCAGCAGCAGGAGGAGAAGCAGCAGCAGCAGGAGGAGAAGCAGGAGCAGGTGGAGGAGAAGCAGGAGCAGGTGGAGGAGAAGCAGGAGCAGGTGGAGGAGAAGCAGGAGCAGGTGGAGGAGAAGCAGGAGCAGGTGGAGGAGAAGCAGGAGCAGGTGGAGGAGAAGCAGCAGCAGAAGAAGAAGCAGGAGGGACCTCTGGGTCCTTATCAACCTGACAACCCTGTTGGTAAGATGCTAGAGAAACTGACTTATGTTTGTGTGGCTGCCTATTTTTATTATCAGGTGTGACCGGGATCTGCTAAAGAGCTTTTGGTGCCATATTGTGATAACAACCCTTTCGCTCTCCTTTTACTTGCAGGGTTAGCCTATCTGGTGCCAAGGACTGGATTCTTCTGCAAGCTGTGCAACATCTTCTACAACAATGAGGAAACAGCCAAATCAGTCCACTGTAGCAGTGAGGAACATTATCTGAACCTTAAGGTAATTCTCAACTATGACAAGTCAGTCTTATGAATCATACTTTGGTGTGGTGTTTTTGTAAGAGAAAAAAAAGAAAAAAATGTTCACCTTGGAGGCAAGAACACATTCACAACATTCCCCAGGCTTCACTGTTAAATGTTAATTGTTGAATATTAATCTATTTCAAGGGAAACCTTTTTTATTTAAAACTGGTATCACCTGTGCTTGTGGAATCTCGACCAGTTGGGAAAATGAGACTTGGATCTGTTTTAGCTGTTCTTGGTAATGGGTTAACATAGATAATGCATTGAAAATGTACACTGATGTTCTTCTCTTTCAGAGAAAGATGAATAAAGAAACAGACCTCATCTGATTGAGGATTGTCGTCCCCTTGCAGTCTTCCCAGAGGAAGGCCGTTTTAGTATAAACATTTCTGTCCAGTTTGTTTTTAACATTCCAGTCTTTTTTGTTACTGTTAACATTGTTACCCATTTGAAATTAATTAATGCAGCCTATTACGAAATGTAGTCCCATTCTGTGGTTAGGAATAGTACCTGGATTTAGTTTCCTCTTATTGAATAAATAAATGTTGGACTTGTTCTTTGACTTCTGCCGTTACTTTTTTCACCTCTTATGGCTAACATTTACTCTGAACCTACTGCACTTGACAGAGGCCTATCGTTGTTTATGGTCAACTGTCATTTATCAAGGACATGTGGACAGGTTTGGCTTGAACTACATCCCATAATTTGCCATAACCCAGAGAACCATCTGGTGCTTGACAGTGACAGCAGAGCTGGCTAAGAAGATTCACCCAGTCTGTGGCAAGGAGCAGCACATCGCTTGAGGAAAAAGACAAATGAGGGAGATCAAACAAACAGGCCTAGACGCTTCTGATAGGGGAGAGTTCAGTGAATGTATACCATAACATTTTACACAAACTCGAGGCTACAAAAGTTGTTGTGCATTTTATATTCAAGCTACCACTGTTTTGGAACACTGCCTTCAGGGTAATGTCATGAATGCTTGACTCCGGTTATGTACAGTGTAAACCACTGACAATAGTAAATGGGTGTGTCATGTTATTAGAGTGATGGAGAATGAAAAATAAGTTTACATGTTGAATATATTAGGCTATCATATTGCAACATAAGTAGATATTTTACATAGTATTTGTATGAACATGATTTCATATACACTTTATTTCCATTTCACCTTTTGGTTCAACTGGAATGCACGATATGCAGAAAAAAACAAGTAATCCTATACATATTCTAGTAATTACGATAGAAATCTGTACTATCATCTAGGATTATGTCCAGCGGGTAATACACTCCTGTCCCCCATGGACCGGCTTGCACATGAAGCATCCTCCATTCAGGTTGCAACGGCATAATTTTCCTCAATAATGGGGGGGGGTACTTAATTAACCACCCCCATTTTCGGATAAGGGTGTGAAACATCCAAACTGTCAGAATTTTAAAAATGGTTTATGAAGAAAGTACACATCTTTCCAGTTTTTTTTTCAGACAGCCCGGCGGTATTTTAGTTGTTGGCTTGAGCACAACGCGCAAAGCCCAGTGTGCACATTTGCTCGATAATGCAATTTATTTTATGACAAAATTATCAGTAGCCTAGAGTTAAAAATGCGATGGAAATCCATTTCCTTGTATTTTGTTATTCGGTACATGGAAATTTAAATGTTATGCTCACAGCTTTTTATTCGCAACAAATCAATTGTGTAAATGCGCATGTTTGTATGCAGATTTTTTAGTATTTGCTTGGAAATCTGTCACCAATTGGCTGGAAACCTAGCTATAGAAAACAAGGGGTGGGGGTTGTGCTGTTACTCAAAAACATTTCCCAATGTTGACAGGTCTGCTATTTGTACGTTGAAATGCATGTGTAGGCTACATTTTGTTGTTGGTGACCCTGCATGCAGAAAGCACATATCTTTAAATTAAAACGAAGGTTTTGAACTTGGTCCTACAGCAGATGGCAAGTAGGGGGGGGTTCTTGTCTGAGCCTTGAACAGAAAGATTTTTTTTTTAATTCGGATTTTGGAGCCCTCTTCCAGTTCAACCTATAGAAAACACAGTTTAGGCATGTGGTCACTTTTCCAATAATAAGATATGTAGCCTTGTTAATGTTTTTAAACGTGTTTACGTTATTCACAATGCACCCGTTCACAGTGGGCTAGTTAATACAAAATAATGGAAATGAGGGGGGGAAAGGATAAGGAATAGGTCAATCTGTTCAGATGTACTAAAATGAACTGTGTCTCATGCATTGTGAATGTAAGAATTACATCTGTCATTCACAATAACGTATGCACAATGGGGCTGAGGATATTAAGTTGAGGAAGATAGATGACTGATGCTTCTTACCCTTATTCATTGAGGAGCGGGGGAAGTTCTACGAAACATAATTGTTAGTTTCAGTATTAATAGTAATTTTCAACAATTCTCAATAGCCAAAATAGCTACTAAAAACTATTTGTAAAAATGTATTAATTATCATCTTCTCACAAATACAAATGTTCATGTCATTCTCAACATATCCCTAACAACAGCAAATTACAATGTTTCCCTTTATTTACACTCAGTGTGAACGTTCGTTGGAGTCCTCAGATGATATGACTGGTAGACTAGCTTGGCTGGAGCTAACGTTGGACGATGTGAATTTCTAATTTCTAACAGAGTTTTACAGATTAATTAAACTCTGGAAACATCATAAAAACACGACAATAATATCATTAAACTCCGCTTAACTTTGTATTTCACATCATATGCTTTATAACTCGCTCACCGTGAAGATTAAAAATAATTTGTTTATCTGGTGCTTCAGTTTTCAGTTGGCTCTCGTTCAACTTTACTAGGCAGGCAGGCTAGCGTGATAGCCACAGTAGAGTGAGAGCACGTGAAGTACCCACTTCCCAAGACACAAGCACACCGCTTGACTATACATGATTACAAATAGCAGATTAGGCTGCCATATATCTCACATTCTCCAACATTTCTGGTTGGCAACACAGGGAACCCAAACATGAGCACTTAAAAAAATAAAAACTATTAACAAAGTATTACCCCTTTTTTACAGCAACTATTTACGTTTTTATTTGATGTTACAGACAAACTAGGGCCAACAATAGTAGCCTCATGCCTCTGACTTTCTGTAGCACAATATTGGCTCACTCCAATATGGTATCCTTCCGCTCGACGGGATACATTTAGTCCTGTGTACCAGGTAGTGCTGCGACTGACCCCCTTAAATAGCTGCCGCGCTAATACTCCCATCTTTTCCTATTTTCGGCTCATTCCAGAAGATTCGCTGGGGGGGAATGTTTTTTCAGCAGCAGGGACTGAGACTCGTCAGGATCGAGGGAAAGATGAACGGAGCAAAGTACAGAGAGATCCTTGATAACCTGCTCCAGAGCGCTCAGGAACCCAGATTGCAGTTGTATAGAACACATTGTATTGTTAAAATGGTATCTGCAGTGGCCGTACAGCATTTACTGTGATACAGCCTCTGCAGATGTCAGGGCATGTACACTTGCGCTTCGTAGAGCAGAGCAGGACATCCCGCCCCCACCTAACGTCAATCAATCATGTCAATGCGGAGCTTTGCGGAGCCCTCCACATTGTTACAAATTCTGGCCCGTATATGGTTTTGCGGTATGGAGCTCAATTTTACCTCTGCATGCCTACTGCGGCTCAGCAATTCTACGCTTCAACCACATTTTTCAGATCAAGCGTAAATTGGCTTTAAGTTGCCCCTCACTATAGCTGCACTTCTCCACATGTTCAGACTTTTCGGGCAGGTGTCACAGACAGGGCTTAGATTATGCCAGGAGTAGGCCTTAATGTGTACTATTTAAACTAGGACATTTAAATGGCATTCATGAACGTGGCTTAAATTTGGGTTAGTCAGACTACGGAGTCCTTGGGTAAGGTAAGTAAACCTAAAAGAGAAACACCTGGGTTAAGTCTGATTAGGTTAAGTATGAGCACATGCTGTTGGTCTAATGGTGCTCTTTTAATCCTGGGAATGGAATAGAAAACACCATCACTGGTGTGAATCTTGATACTTAACAATGGCAGAGGCTAAAATTCAAAACTTGAACATGAAAAAATGCTACTAAAACAACATTTCTCAAACCATCCAGTTATTGAACTTAAAAACCATTCTACTGCTACTGAGCAAAATAACAAGTGGTTGGGCTGCAATTTGGAGGGAATTCAATGCAAATGAAAATGTAATCACAAGAGTACAACTTCAGGTGAGTTATCTCCATTATTTTCAGTATTTCACATTCATCATATTCATATTTTTGTGACATCACTTATATTGAATGATATCTGCCTTTTTATAGACTGTGAAAGAACCTTTAAACTGACTTTAAAAAGAGAGAATGCAGAGTTCAGAAGAGAGCGATTTTACTACTGTTGGTGGACCACCAAAAAAAGATGAGACTGATGAATTGAGTGGCTTCCTGTCTGGAATAATAGAGCACCAGCAACCTCTGGATGGTGTACCAGACGATGACCATTTGGACAGTTCAGAAGAAGCGCTGAGCACATGGTACATATACGAAAGAAAGTAAATTGGTCAGTTCCTTTGGTAAATATATTCCACCATCTGTCAATCTTTATTCTTCCATCAATCTAAGGACCATATGAGTTTATTTGTGCTTCTAACTGTGTTCTTTTTCCAGAGGAAAGGAATGTGAACAGGTTGGAAGAGCCAGTACACAGTGAGTGTGTACCTGCCACATCTGCTATAGCATCCCTGAGATCAGATTCTGCCCACCACCTTTCAGCAGACAACAAAAAATATGCCCGTGCATGAAAAGTTAGCCAGAGAATTTCATGACCATCAAATGAAATATCTGAAGAACATGAAATGAGAATTGTACAGGTTGAACTGGATATGAGGTTGGAAGAGAGCAGTATGATGCAAAATATATACAGTAATGAGACAATTGTGATTACCAGCCATGGTGAACAATATATGCAAAAAATGTTTTGTCATTTGGATATTCATGAGTGAGTATTTTAATTGCTACAAACTACATTTTAAACTAGTCTTGGTTTAGTCACTCATTTTGTTTTGCTGCACACTATTTTAATTTTGTACAGAACATACATTTATCAAAGCAAAGAAGCCATAATGACTAATTCCATATTTAGATGCATCTCATCTAGTTGAGGTGTTGCAATTTGAAAGCAACTGCGTGCAAGTCCTTGTTGGTCCTTGCCTGTCTCATCCATGGGCACATCTGCTTGATCCTGATCTTCCATTGGAGGATCATGACAGCAATGCTGCTTCAGGTAGTTGTGCAGCACAGCCGTAGCAACGATCACTTTGCAGCATCTTGTCTTGAAACAAAGTGTATTGTGTAAACACTGGAATCTATTTTTCCATACTCCAAACATACGCTCGACCATCCCTCTTGTCCGCATATGAGCTCAGTTGTATCTTTGCGGCTCAGCCGTTGTGGGATTTATGTATGGGGTGAATAAAAAGTTACTGACCATATCCACTGTCACCAAGTAGTAGTCCACTATGTTGTCCTCTTTGAAACTAAGCATACAATGAAGAGTTGAGGAAAAATCCTTGAATTGTGAGTTGCACCTTTAGTGAGGGGAAAAATTATGTATTCATCTTATTTGTTGGATATGGAACAATTTACTTACTTAAATATTTCTCTCCTGCTAATGCTGAGTTTTATGGTGTCCACTCTAGCTTCTTGCAGCTAGTCTGGGTGTTGTGGACATGGGTTTTACTAGAGAGAGCTGGAACTGACACTTGATTGACCTGGTGATTTAAACCCTACAGCTGGCATTCGTGACAGGATGTGGGGTGGTTGTAACTGGGATAGAGAGGAGTAGAACAAAGGCCTCTGGTTCTTAGACATCCTGGCATCTGGGAAATTAGGCCAGGGTCGGGGGTAAGATAATGCCGGGGGCAGGTAAAGACAGGATGTGCCCAAAGTGGCTCATGGTGCCCTCCAATCCATATGGGAGCGGTGGACCCAGCCATGGTTGGAAGCATTTTTAGGTTTGGTATATAAATACACTGTATTTTCTGTATGATTCAAGCACTCGGTCTGACAGTCAAGACTGCTGGGCTGGGCTGACCGCTTCATTATTGCATTAATTAATCCATTTGAAATAAAGATGATTGTTTGAAGAAGAAATGACCAAGTCTCTCAGTACTGAATTTCCATAACACTTTACAAAAGGCAACATTGTTTGAAAACTCGAAATTAGGAGTGCATACACCCTGAACATTAATGGAAAACCAGTTCTTACGGTTCCTGTACTCCTCAGCATCAGGAGTTGATAGACACTTGATGGGAACATGACATCCATCTACAGTTGAAGTCAGAAGTTTAAATACACCTTAGCCAAATCCATTTAAACTCAGTTTTTCACAATTCCTGACACTTAATCAAAGTAAAACTTCCCTGTCTTAGGTCAGTTAGGATCACCACTTCATTTTAAGAATGTGAAATGTAACAGAGAGAATTATTTATTCTATAATTATTTATTTATTCTTTCATCACATTCCCAGTGGGTCAAAAGTTTACATACACAAGGTCCAAGCACGTTAGCAGGACAGTAATATGGTGAATTTTGTCATGATGTATCAGCTAACAAAAACATGCTAATGCAGGGATTTCTAGTGGGGCGCATATGAATTATAACAATAGACCCCTATCTGGGTTTGCGGACATTGCTGCACCAAGGTAATATGCACAAGTTGGTGGCGGGGAGTTCTTATAGAACGACAGCAAAAAAAGCTTCTATAATGGTTGTGTCATCACAAATCAACTGCATTACAGTTAAAAAACACTTCAACTTCAACCAATAAAATGGCTCTTTGGCTAGCTTTTGCTAAAGCCTTTATATCAATTAGAGTTAGCATTAAAGCTAACAACTGTTGTTTCCAAAAGTGTTATTTTGCAAAGATCACAACCAAATATAACCTTAGCGACTGTTCAAGCAAGAATCAAAACATCATTGTAAGCATATGAGAACTCAAAAAAGTGATTTTGTTTAGAAAACATAAATCTAAGCTTATGTTGAATGGTCGTAGATGGAGATGGCTTTCTTACTGCGGCCTAGATTCCCGCGCATCTGTGTTAGGACTGTGTTAAATATATAGGAATACATCTGTCAAAAAAACACTTAGTCAGACAACATTTGAATTTCTCGCCTAAAGTTAAGTGAACTAAAAATATATTTAATAATTGGCTACAAAGAGATCTTTCTATACTTGGGAGAGTACTTCTGTCCAAGGCAGAGGGACTGTCTCGTTTTGTGTACCCCCTCATTATCATTATGTGTAAATCCAGTTGTAAAGAGATCAATAAGACCTTTCTTGACTTCATCTGGAAAAATAAGTCTCACAAACAAAAAATATGTCCTTTCTAACAAAAGAGCTGAAGGCGGTCTAGAAGTGTTGGACTTTGTTGACATAAATAACACTTTCAAGATAAACTGGTTGAAATACTGATTCAATATGGTAGTTCATTCCAAATAATGGGTTTAATAAATTGGGAGGTCTTCAATTTTTACTGAAATGTAATTATACTCCTGAAAGATTACCTGCTAAATTGGCTAGGTTTCACCAACAAGTTTAAATGGCCTGGAAAATATGTTTCCTGCACAATTTTTCCCCACATAAAGCTCTTTTGTGGAATAATTCAGACATAACTGTAAGGAATAGATCATTGTTCTATCCCGGCTGGCATGAGAGGAATAATGACTTTGTTCTTTATATTTTCAACAACAAGGGTAATATTCTCACAAAATAACAATTTATAACATTGAAAGAGTTTCCAATACCTTTCAGAGAGTTTATTTCTGTGATCAAAGCCGTTCCCAGTGGTCTAACTACACTTTTGAAAACTCATCTTAATTTTGGGAATGATCACAAAGTTGATCCAGAACTCAGATTGGAAGGTGTGGGCTTACTTGAGAGATCTAGTTGTAATACATTTATAAGACAAATTCTTCATTCACAAAACCAACTTACACCAAGAGGAAAGTTTTTCTGGAACATGCTTATTCCTGACATTGTCTGGAAAAATGCATGGTTAAGACCTTACAAATACTGTATACCAAACAAAGTTAAGGAAGTGCACTTCAACATTTTGCATAAGATATATCCATGTAATTCTATGATATCCAAATTTGTGTCTATTGATGATATCTGCGTTTTCTGTATAGAAGAAAGTGAGATTCTGTCTCACTTGTTCTTTGAATGTAAATTTGTGTCAGAATTTTGGGAAAACCTTGCACAGTACTTATTTACCATTATGAACACTGCTTATGTTTTTGACATGAACAATATAATATGTTACTATTGCAATGACAACAAGACCACTGAAATTATTGTTAATTTTTTTTATTCTTGTTGCCAAATACTTCATAGACAAACACAAATTCCAAAATTCTATACCAAAATTTAAAAAAATTCTGATTGAATTTAATTATCTTATTACAACATTAACCCTAGTGAATAACAACAAGAATAACATCTTCCTGAATCATGATAATAAGATTTTTTCAGAGTGAATACAATTGCACTAAAAAATACATTTTTTTTATTATTTTATTGATATTTTTGTATGTTTGAGTATTTTCTTGTTAATACCTGTTTTGTTTTGTTAGACATGTTTGATGTAGCAATGTAAGCTGATTTTTGTATTATGAATCTTTTTTTTTGTATTTTTTTTATTATTATTTATTTATTTATTATTATTATTATTTTTTTTTTAAGTATATAAGCCAGCTTGGAGGAAGTTGTATCATAGTGTATCGACCCTGGGTTTTTATATAGCGCGGATATCGAAACTTCCGTCTGAGCATGCTTTTGGGGCACTGTCGATAGCGCGCAGAACTTCGGACTAGAAGGTCGAAGGTTCGAGGCCTGTTTCCTGCCTGTTTAATTACAAAAGTTTCCGGGTTTGGCGTCCATGTATTAGAAGCGTACGAAAATTAGATGGGTGGCGTTGTTGAATACTTGCATTGAAGGGCACTCTAGAGCGTGCATATTTTCTCTATAAAGCACAGTATATCAGCATGGTAAAATTCACTGGCTATAGTTCCTTCATGTTCTATGTTTGAGTTGCTTTTGAAAGCAAAAGTCGAAATGAAAACACGTTTGTCATTGTTCATTTCCGTTTTCTTAATAACACGCTCGGACTGATGGTTTTGGTTAGCTAAACTAGCAAATCTGTATGTTTAGTTACCAAGGCAACCACTGTAGCTATCTAATAGTAAACTTGCTACCTACTTTAGTGGTTGATGAACACATTTCTACCTACAAATGAACCGAGTTTTTTTGCTGCAAATGTGTTACATTATAGCCATTGTATAAAAGGGATTGTCACCTCGGGGCTCTATGTGTTCTCTGGAAAATAATACAACTACTTGGAAGGTAAATTCCACTCTGCTAGGCGTTATGGAACACACCTTCCACGTCGTTCATTATTTTCAATAGAACGCATAGCCCCTTGTTGATTGTCCCTTCCATACAGAGTCTACAAACACTACTGAGTATTTCCAATACCACTTTTACATCGGCACATTTTTCTCTATAAACCAAAATGTCATTTATAGGCCTGCATTGGCAGCTGTGGAATGGGTGGAGTAGGAAGTGTTGCTCTGTACTTGGACCAGACGCGCGCTCTCAATTTTATTATTTATTTAACTAGGCAAGTCAGTTCAGAACAAATTCTTATTTACGATGACGGCCTAGGAACAGTGGGTTTAACCGCCATTTTCAGTGGCAGAATGACAGATTTTTACCTTGTCAGCTCGGGGATTCAATGTTGCCTTTCAGTTTCTGGGCCAACGCGCTAACCACTAGGCTACCTGCCGCCTCTCTAACACAATATGTACATTCTACAGACGTCACTGAGTATTCCCAACCCCACTTTTACATCGACACAGAATTCTCTGTATGCCCATATGTATTTAATGTAGTGTATTACATTGGGGCCATTTATTTAACGTTGTAAAATGTTTTAAATCCACATTTAATACAAATGTCACTTAAATATGAATCATAGTTCATGTTTAGACAATTATGTTTCATGTTAATGTATGTAGTGTATTACATTGGGGCCATTTATTTAACTTTGTAAAATGTTTTAAAATCCACATTTAATACAAATGTCACTTAAATATGAATCATAGGTCATGTTTAGACAATTATGTTTCATGTTAATGTGTTTACGTGGGGGACTTTTATTTTGAAATTCTGTTAAGGGAAGAAGCTTCTGTTTTAATGTCGCTGACGAGACGCTGGTAGATTGATTAGTTATAAATATCGTTGGCCAGACTGTAGCCGCCAAATTATACGAAATACCTGAAAAGGGACTTCTTGAAAGGTATGTTTTACAGCATTAACAATTTGTTTTGCATGTAGCAGTTGAACTGTATGCATAATCATTCAACCCAGCCCAGGACCTCCACATCCGTCTTCTTCACCTCGAGATCGTTTTAGACCAGCAGACCAGATAGCTGATGAAACAGAGGAGTGATTCTGTCTGTAATAAAGAACTTTTGTGTGAACTCTTTCGTTATATGAACTGAAACTAGTCTTATGTACTGCAGCCTTTGTCCCAACGGGATGGATCTGACTGGTTTCATCTACTGCTCTTACAGGCAGTATCTCTTCAATGTAAGAACTGCATCTAATATCAACATTCAGACAGGGAGAAGACAATCCACTCCTAGTCTTACACAACTATAATTTGAAAAGGAAACTTCTAATTGAGGTCTTGATTAAGTTCAATATTGGTTGTGGCTGGTCATAGGTCTGTTTGATTTTGACATTAAATATTATATTTGACACTCTGATCTAGTGATCAAATTTGTAATCCAATATAGAGCATGATCCTAAATTCTAGTGACTAAATGAACTGCTTGTGAAAGTTAACAGTCATCGTAGTTTTGTCTGTAGTGTCTTATCAGAAGTATAGACAGCAGTGTTCAGGTTATCTAATTAAAACCAAGACTGCTTGTCATCGGTTAATAAATAGAGTGGATCCAATAATTGTTGTTCTATTTTGATTGAAAATAGGCCTACCATTACTTGCAGCGTTCTAAATAAGTTGATTGTCCAAATGACGTGATACATGATATGTTGATGGACAGATCCTCTGCTCTTACAGAATGTCTGGTGCCATACTGTTACTGCTCATACAGCCCTTATCTCTTAGGAAGCCCCGTGAGCCAGAGGGGGAGGTGTCTAGTTTGAAACGACATCTGACTACCCTTGACCTGGTGGCTCTGAGAGTTGGCAGCACACTGGGGGCTGGCATGTATATGCTTTCAGGAGAGGTGGCCAGGATTCCATTTTGGCCTCAGTTAACATTGAAATAGATGTGAAAATGGAGGGCGAACGGGCTTTTGGATGTCACATCCAGGCCTGTGCTTATCATAAATCTTCTATTGGATCACGAATATGGAAATCCAATTTCAAAAATGGCATGGTGTTTTGGCCACCAGAGGGGGCTAAATTCAGTCTTCCAGCCTATAGTAGGCATATGGATGGACACGGTCAGTGTCTAGTGCGAAATCTAATCTAGTAGGTGTATAGATGGATATAGTAAGTGTCCAGTGACAAGTCTAATCTATTCTGGACACGGTAAGGGCCTAGAGCCAAATATATTCTTTGATTGCACCCTCTGTAGTGCCTTGATTGCTCTCGTTGAGCCACCCACTGAAGTTACAAGTGTCTAGGGGCAAGCCTTCTTATATACATGGTCAGATTGACTTGAGACTCACACATGCATATCCCCTCATCAACATAGACACGTTAAAGCTAAAGCTATGACCCCCAGAGAAATCCCCTTAATAGTTTGAAAGACTACAAATGGATGAATACCTTACTTAGATTACATTTGGAAGTCTTCCAAAACAGGGCATAAAAAACCCTCAGAAACTCCTGGTTTCAACATGTGTCTATTTTCATATGAGCAGACAAGTATCTTAAGGAAAAAGGGGGAAATTACACCCTTTAAAATTTCTAGAAAATTCACTCAATGGGTGTTAGGCTTATACACATCAAGACCTTTGTGTCAACTGAAAAACAGGGGAGAGTTGATGAGCAAATTGCAATGTTTTGTTAAATACTCTTTTTAATTTTTATTTATTTATTTCACCTTTATTTAACCAGGTAAGCTAGTTGAGAACAAGTTCTCATTTGCAACTGCGACCTAGCCAAGATAAAGCATAGCAGTGTGAACAGACAACACAGAGTTACACATGGAGTAAACAATTAACAAGTCAATAACACAGTAGAAAAAAAAGTCTATATACATTGTGTGCAAAAAGCATGAGGAGGTAGGCGAATAATTACAATTTTGCAGATTAACACTGGAGTGATAAATGATCAGATGGTCATGTACAGGTAGAGATATTGGTGTGCAAATGAGCAGAAAAGTAAATAAATATAAACAGTATGGGGATGAGGTAGGTAAAATTGGGTGGGCTATTTACCGATAGACTATGTACAGCTGCAGCGATCGGTTAGCTGCTCAGATAGCAGATGTTTGAAGTTGGTGAGGGAGATAAAAGTCTCCAACTTCAGCGATTTTTGCAATTCGTTCCAGTCACAGGCAGCAGAGAACTGGAATGAAAGGCGCCCAAATGAGATGTTGGCTTTAGGGATGATCTGTGAGATACACCTGCTGGAGCGCGTGCTACGGGTGGGTGTTGCCATCGTGACCAGTGAACTGAGAGAAGGCGGAGCTTTACCTAGCATGGACTTGTAGATGACCTGGAGCCAGTGGGTCTGGCAACGAATATGTAGCGAGGGCCAGCCGACTAGAGCATACAGGTCGCAGTGGTGGGTGGTATAAGGTGCTTTAGTAACAAAGCGGATGGAACTGTGATAAACTGCATCCTGTTTGCTGAGTAGAGTGTTGGAAGCCATTTTGTAGATGACATCGCCGAAGTCGAGGATCGGTAGGATAGTCAGTTTTACTAGGGTAAGTTTGGCGGCGTGAGTGAAGGAGGCTTTGTTTTGCGGCATAGAAAGCCGATTCTAGATTGGATTTTAGATTGGAGATGTTTGATATGAGTCTGGAAGGAGAGTTTACAGTCTAGCCAGACACCTAGGTACTTATAGATGTCCACATATTCTAGGTCGGAACCATCCAGGGTGGTGATGCTAGTCGGACGTGCGGTTGCAGGCAGCGAACGGTTGAAAAGCACACTCTTCTCAAATCAAAGTTTATTTGTCACATGCGCGGAATACAACAGTGAAATGCTTACTTACAGGCTCTAACCAATAGTGCAAAAAAGGCATTTGGTGAACAATAGGTAGGTAAAGAAATAAAACAACAGTAAAAAGACAGGCTATATACAGTAGCGAGGTTATAAAAGTAGCGAGGCTACATACAGACACCGGTTAGTCAGGCTGATTGAGGTAGTATGTACATGTAGATATTGTTAAAGTGACTAAGCATATATGATGAACAGAGAGTAGCAGTAGTGTAAAGAGGGGTTGGCGGGTGGTGGGTGGGACACAATGCAGATAGCCCGAGTTAGCCACTGTGCAGGAGCACTGGTTGGTCGGCCCAATTGAGGTAGTATGTACATGAATGTATAGTTAAAGTGACTGCATATATGATAAACAGAGAGTAGCAGCAGCGTAAAAAGAGGGGTTGGGGGGGGCACACAATGCAAATAGTCCGGGTAGCCATTTGATTACCTGTTCAGGAGTCTTATGGCTTGGGGGTAAAAACTGTTGAGAAGCCTTTTTGTCCTAGACTTGGCACTCCGGTACTGCTTGCCATGCGGTAGTAAGGAGAACAGTCTATGACTGGGGTGGCTGGGGTCTTTGACAATTCTTAGGGTCTTCCTCTGACACCGCCTGGTGTAGAGGTCCTGGATGGCAGGCAGCTTAGCCCCAGTGATGTACTGGGCCGTACGCACTACCCTCTGTAGTGCCTTGCGGCCAGGATGCTCTCGATGTTGCAGCTGTAGAACCTTTTGAGGATCTCAGGACCCATGCCAAATCTTTTTCGTTTCCTGAGGGGGAATAGGCTTTGTCGTGCCCTCTTCACGACTGTCTTAGTGTGTTTGGACCATTCTAGTTTGTTGTTGATGTGAACACCAAGGAACTTGAAGCTCTCAACCTGCTCCCCTACAGTCCCGTTGATGAGAATTGGGGTGTGTTCGCCCCTTTTTCTGTAGTCCACAATAATCTCCTTAGTCTTGGTTACATTGAGGGAGAGGTTGTTGTTCTGGGATCACCTGGGGTGAAAGACATGTCCCTTTAGATCCCCTGAGGTAAAAATCAACTCTCAGTTTGCCCTCTATCCCTCTTAGTCGTCAATCAACCCATTGCAAGTTGTTATTTTAATGACAGTCAAAATCTTGCCCCGACAACGTCAGAGACATCTGATCTTCACGTGTTGCACCCCAACAATAATCTGGCAACCCTAAAGGTTTGAGGGGGCTTCTTAGACTAAATAAGGATGCATAACCCTACCTAGATGGAATTGTGAAGGATTCCCCAAAAAAGTGCTAAAAAACGCTCAGAAACACCTGGTTT
This sequence comes from Oncorhynchus masou masou, assembly GCF_036934945.1. Taxonomy (NCBI): domain Eukaryota; kingdom Metazoa; phylum Chordata; class Actinopteri; order Salmoniformes; family Salmonidae; genus Oncorhynchus; species Oncorhynchus masou. The sequence goes on from NC_088223.1 coordinate 51,226,338, forward strand.
CAACATATGTTCCTATTTTCATCTGTGCAGACAAGTATGTGAAGGAAAAAGTGGGAAATGTCCTGCCCACTCAGTGGGTGTTAAGCTTATTCAATAAGGATGTCTAGATCTCAATCATATTTTGGATAAATTCCCCAATAACCCTACCCCTAGATGAGATTTGGATTTGATTTCATAGATTTTGATCACATTTGGATGAATTTCCTTTATAACGCTAGCCCCAGATCAGATGTGTATGTCATATTTTGGTGTCCTAAATCAGATGTGGATGTCGTATTTGGATGTCTTAAATCAGATTTGGATGTCATATTTGGATGTCATAGATCATATTGGGATCGATTTCCTTATAACCCTAAAACTAGATCAGATGTGGATTCAGGGAATCGTGCCTTTTCCAATCTATTGCTTCCTAAGTTCCCAACACTCAAATATGATGTTTGCTCTGCCATGCTGAGCCACCTATTCAATTAGCAGTTTCCTGAAATGAAATGTATTTCTATGTGAAAACTGAAATGGTCTATTCATTTCTGTTCAGTAGATGCTCTTATCCAGACCAACTTACAGTAGTGAGTTCATACTTTCTCATACTCATACTTCAAGTAACAGACACATCTCAACATCAACTGTAAAGAGGAGACTGCGTGAGTCAGGCCTTCATGGTCGAATTGCTGCAAAGAAACCACTGCTAAAGGACACCAATAATAAGAAGAGACATGTTTGGGCCAAAAAACAAGAGCAATGGACATTAGACCAGTGGAAATATGTCCTTTGGACTGATGAGTACAAATTTGAGATTTTTGTTTCCAACCACTGTCTTTGTGAGACGCAGAGTAGGTGAACGGATAATCTCCGCTTGTGTAGTTCACACCGTGAAGCATAGAGGTGTGGGGGTGCTTTGCTGCTGACACTCAGTGATTTATTTAGAATTCAAGGCACACTTAACCATCATGGACACCACAGTGTTCTGCAACATCCCACCATCCCCTCTGGTTTGTACTTAGTTGGATTATATGATTTGTTTTTCAACAGGACAATGACCCAACACACCTCCAGGCTGTGTAAGGGCTATTTCAAATCAAATCCAAATCAAATTTCATTGGTCAGATACACACAGTTAGCAGATGTTATTGTGAGTGTAGTGAAATGCTTGTGCTTCTCGATCCGACTGTGCAGCAGCATCTAACAGGTAATATCTAACAATTCCACAACAAAACCTAATATCTAGCAAATTTCACAACAAAACCTAATACACACAATCTAGTAAAGGAATGGGATAAGAATATATAAATAAAAAATATATGGATGAGCAGTGACAGAGCGGCTAAGATGCAATAGATAGTGTAGGATACAATATACAGTGTATACACAACCGTTCAAAAGTTTGGGGTCACATAGAAATGTCCTTGTTTTTGAAAGAAAAGCAATTTTTTTGTCCATTAAATGACATAAAATTGATTAGAAATACAGTGTAGACATGTAAATGACTATTGTAGCTGGAAACGGCAGATTTGTTATGGAATATCTACAGTGCCTTGCGAAAGTATTCGGCCCCCTTGAACTTTGCGACCTTTTGCAACATTTCAGGCTTCAAACATAAAGATATAAAACTGTATTTTTTTGTGAAGAATCAACAACAAGTGGGACACAATCATGAAGTGGAACGACATTTATTGGATATTTCAAACTTTTTTAACAAATCAAAAACTGAAGAATTGGGCGTGCAAAATTATTCAGCCCCTTTACTTTCAGTGCAGCAAACTCTCTCCAGAAGTTCAGTGATGATCTCTGAATGATCCAATGTTGACCTAAATGACTAATGATGATAAATACAATCCACCTGTGTGTAATCAAGTCTCCGTATAAATGCCCAGATCTACAGCTGAGGTGGGAGACTCTGTCCATAGGACAACAATCAGTCGTATATTGCACAAATCTGGCCTTTATGGAAGAGTGGCAAGAAGAAAGCCATTTCTTAAAGATATCCATAAAAAGTGTTGTTTAAAGTTTGCCACAAGCCACCTGGGAGACACACCAAACATGTGGAAGAAGGTGCTCTGGTCAGATGAAACCAAAATTGAACTTTTTGGCAACAATGCAAAACGTTATGTTTGGCGTAAAAGCAACACAGCTCATCACACTGAACACCCTATCCCCACTGTCAAACATGGTGGTGGCAGCATCATGGTTTGGGCCTGCATTTTTTCAGCAGGGACAGGGAAGATGGTTAAAATTGATGGGAAGATGGATGGAGCCAAATACAGGACCCTTCTGGAAGAAAACCTGATGGAGTCCGCAAAAGACCTGAGACTGAGACGGAGATTTGTCTTCCAACAAGACAATGATCCAAAACATAAAGCAAAATCTACAATGGAATGGTTCAAAAATAAACATATCCAGGTGTTAGAATGGCCAAGTCAAAGTCCAAACCTGAATCCAATCGAGAATCTGTGGAAAGAACTGAAAACTGCTGTTCACAAATGCTCTCCATCCAACCTCTCTGAGCTCGAGCTGTTTTGCAAGGAGGAATGGGAAAAAATGTCAGTCTCTCGATGTGCAAAACTGATAGAGACATACCCCAAGCGACTTACAGCTGTAATCGCAGCAAAAGGTGGCGCTACAAAGAATTAACTTAAGGGGGCTGAATAATTTTGCATGCCCAATTTTTCAGTTTTTGATTTGTTAAAAAAGTTTGAAATATCCAATAAATGTCGTTCCACTTCATGATTGTGTCCCACTTGTTGATTCTTCACAAAAAAAATAGTTTTATATCTTTATGTTTGAAGCCTGAAATGTGGCAAAAGGTCGCAAAGTTCAAGGGGGCTGAATACTTTCGCAAGGCACTGTATATAGGCGTACAGAGGCCCATTATCAGCAACCATCACTCGTGTGTTCCAATGACACGTTGTGTTAACTAATCCAAGTTTATGACTTTAAAGACTAATTGATCATTAGAAAACCCTTTTGCAATTATGTTAGCACAGCTGAAAACTGTTGTTCTGATTAAAGAAGCAATAAAAATGGCCTTCTTTAGACGAGTTGAGTATCTGGAGCATCAGCATTTGTGGGTTCGATTACAGGCTCAAATTTGCCAGAAACAAAGTGCTTTCTTCTGAAACTCGTCAGTCTATTCTTGTTCTGAGAAATGGAGGCTATTCCATGCAAAAAATTGCCAATAAACTGAAAATCTCATACAACGCTGTGTACTATTCCCTTCACAGAACAGTGCAAACTGTCTCTAACCAGAATAGAAAGAGGATTGGGAGGCCCTGGTGCACAACTGAGCTAGAGGACAAGGACATTAGTGTCTAGTTTGAGAAACAGACGCCTCACAAGTCCTCAACTGGCAGCTTCATTAAATAGTACCCCCAAAACACCATTCTCTACGTCAACAGTGAAGAGGCGACTCCGATGCTGGTCTTCTAGGCAGAGTTGCAAAGAAAAGGCCATATCTCAGACAGGCCAATAAAAATAAAATATTAAGATTGGCAAAAGAACACAGACACTGGACAGAGGAACTCTGCCAAGAAGGCCAGCATCCCGGGGTTGACGAAATCAGGGCAAGAGTACTAGACAAAGCGATATCTGGGATTGTAACATACTCTGCTTCACAGAAACATGGCTAGCTTGGGACATGCTGTCGGAGTCAGTACAACCAACAGGATTTTCAGTGCATCGCGCCAACAGGAATAAACATCTCTCAGGTTACAAGAAGGGCGGGGGTGTATGTTTCATGATTAACGACTCATGGTGTAATTGTAACAACATTCAGGTACTCAAGTTCTTTTGTTCACCTGACCTAGAATTGCTCACAATCAAATTCTGACTGTATTATCTCCCAAGAGAACTCTCCTCTGTTATTGTCACACCCGTGTATATCCCCCCGCAAGCGGATACCAAAACGGCCATCAAGGAACTTCACTGGACTTTATGCAAACCATACGTCCTGAGGCTGCATTATTGTAGCTGCAGATTTTAACAAAGCTAATCTGAAAACAAGGCAAGCTAAATTCTAATCAGCATATCGATTGCAGTACACGAGCGATATAACATTCTATTGGATGCAAGAATTGTGTATAATAATTTAAATATAAAAATGATATGTTTTGAATCCTGCGTCATTTAGCATATCAGTTCATAAATCTTGTGCCATGGAATCGGTACATCGAAAATCTCTTCCCAACTATTTTGCAATCTATATGGTACAGCTGTTAATGTTTTAGTTATTAAATTAAATTGGTATATTTTGTTATTTATCACAATTTTCTTTAACAACTTTTGGTCTTTAATGCAGGGCCGACAGACAAGTTCCTTACTTTTTCCTCATGCAATGTTTTTCCAATTCTTCAGTGTTTTCGTTATTTAGCCCACAAGAAACTACAACCACAGTTTGTTTTTTGCTGAAAGAAGTGGAAGTCTGTAAGGTCATTGGCTGCCATATCCCATTTGTGTCAAGTACGACGAGTTGTGCATTCTTTTATGGGTCTTTGGGCGCAAATGTTGTACTGAACAGTCAGATGAATAACTGTAGCCTGTCTGTTGCTCTGCACAATTCGTGTCAGCCTCTGTCCTCTTTCAACAATTATCCATTTTTGACCACTGGCCTTCCGTTGGCTGGATGTCCTTTGGGCGGTGGACCATTCTTGAGACACACGGGCAACTGTTTAGCGTGAAAACCCCAGCAGTGTTGCAGTTCTTGACAAACATAAACCTATGTGTCTGGCACCTACTACCATATCCCGTTGAAAGGCACCTAAATCTATTGTCTTGCCCTTTCACCATTTGAATGGCACACATACACAATCCATGTCTAAATTGACTTGCTTAATAATTATTTAACTGGAACAGCTAGCATGCTAAATGTTCCTGTAGACTTCCAGTCATTGTGCTTGTGCTAGTTAGCATTGGCTCGTTAAACTACCTCTATCTTCCTTCATACTGGACACAGAGACATATTAATGGTATTCACAATGGTATTCTCTTGTAGCTAGCGATATTCATATATTTTTTGTCATATTAGAAAATCCCCCAAAATATTCCACACTCCCCCAAAAAATACGCGACCCCTTGCAGTACCTCCATATACCTCCAGGGAGCATGGAAAACCCCATGAGCCAGACGCAGATAGAACAAGGCATTAGTATCACAGCAGCAGCATTAGCAACCCGCCAGCAATATTAAGACTTCCGGTTTTCCGATTTTGCCTTCAAAATAAAAGTTTTTTTCCCAGCTTTGGATAGGGCCAATGTTAAAATGATGAATGAACTAAAGAGAATGACTACTTTATATAAGAAAAATAATATTATAAGGTGGAGCACATTGCGAAATGTCTGTTTTTAATGTTGTTATTGTATGTTATGACTGGTGCTATGCTTAAAAGTGTTTCTTGGTTCTTACAGATTCTATCACATTTTAATTTATTTCAAGTTTGGTTGAGATGTATTCCTAGATGATTATATGGACTAGTGGCTTATACACTGAGTATACAAAACATTTAGGACACCTTCCTAATGTGGAGTTGCAAACCCTCTTTTGTCCTCAGAACAGCCTCAATTATTCTGTGCATGGACTCTACAAGGTGTTGAAAGCGTTCGAAAGGGATGCTGGCCTAAGTTGACTCCAATGCTTCCCACGGTTGTGTCAAGTTGGCTGGATGTCCTTTGGGTGGTGGACCATTCTTGATACACATGGGAAACTGTTGAGTGTGAAAACCCCAGCACGTTGCAGTCCTTGACACAAACTGGTGGTCCTGGCACCTACTACCATACCCGTACTACTACCCTTTCAAATGCACTTAGTTTTGTCACTTCATGCTTTAAATGGCACACATACACAATCCATATCTCAGTTGTCTCAAGGCTTAAAATCCTTATTTAACCTGTCCCCTCCCCTTTATCTTCAGGAATTGCAGTGGATTTAACAAGTGACTACAATAAGGGATTGTAGCTTTCACCTGGTCAGTCTATGTCATGGAAGACCAAGTGTTCCTAATGTTTTGTACACTCAGTGTACGTCTTGTCCTAGTAGCACCCTCTAGTGGCTGAAAGCCTCATGTGTCTTGTTCTAGTTCTGTGAAACCATAATGCTATGTGCTGTGCCCAGCAGATGTCTCACTATCATTCAGTGGTGGAAAAAGTACCAAATTGTCAGTAAAGTAAAGATACCTTAATAAAAAATTACTAAAGTAAAAGTGAAAGTATGAATCATTTCAAATTCCTTTATATTAAGTGAACCAGATGGCACCATTTTATTGTATTTTTTACATTTATGGATAGCCACTCCAACACTCAGACATAATTTACAAATTAAGCATTTGTGTTTAGTGAGTCAGAGGCAATAGCGATAATCATTGATGTTCTCTTGATAAGCGCCAGAATTTGACAATCTTCTTGTCCTGCTAGTCATTCAAAATGTAATGAGTACTTTTGGGGGTCAGGGAAAATGTATGGAGTGAAAAGTACATTATTTTGTTTAGGAATGTAGTGAAGTTAAAGTAAAAGTTGTCAAAAAATATAAATAGTAAAGTGCAGATACCCCAAAAAATGACTTAAGTAGTACTTTCAAGTATTTTTACAGAAGTACTTTACACAACTACTATTTTTTGCAAATAAATTAGTATAATTATTTGGGAAAGGGAAAAGGGGATACCTAGTCAGTTGTACAACTGAATGCCTTCAACTGAAATGTGCCTTCCGTATTTAACCCAACCCCTCTGAATCAGAGCGGTGCAGGGGGCTCCCTTAATCAACATCCACGTCTTCAGTGCCCGGGGAACAGTGGGTTAACTGCTTTGCTCAGGGGCAGAATGACAGACTTTTAACTTGTCAGCTCTGGGATTCGATCCAGCAAGATCATTCAGAGTTTTTGACTATTTACCCACGCAACAGAACATTGCAATTGCCAATGCAATTCACTGTATATGGAATAAATATTGAACTGTCAATTAACATTTTTAGGCTACTACCTAGGGTGTCTACTAACCAAACATGTTTAGTTTTGGAGGGGGACTGTGTTGTAAGGATTGTTGCTGGCTTTTTACTCCTTCCCCTCCACAGTCCCAAATGCAATACACTCTATTGGACTGTCTGCTACCTGTCTCAGCTAAAGTGCGGTGGAAAAGCTAAGTCATAGGAAGTGATACTAATTGAGTGTATGTAAACTTGGGAATGTGATGAAAGAAATAAAATCTGAAATAAATCCTTCTCTCTACAATTATTCTGACATTTCATATTCTTAAAATAAAGTGGTGATCCTAACTGACCTAAAACATGATTTCTTTACTCTGATTAAATGTCAAGAATTGTTTAAAACTGAGTTTAAATGTATTTGGCTGTGTTTGTATGTAAACTTCTGACTTCAACTCTATGTGCAGTTTACACGGAGAGTGCATGGAACCAGGAAGCACTGTTCGACATGTTCCTGCACGGTGTCTCTGAGGAGGTTAAGGACGAGCTTGCTGCTCGGAAGTTACCCACGGATCTTGACTCCCTCCTCGCCTTGACCATCTGCATCAATGGCCGATTGCGGAAACGACGGATAGAGTGGAAATTCAATTTCGCTCGCACATCCAGGGATTCAACCTCACCTCCGAGTCACCCCGGAGGTCCCCAACAGTCCTGTTGCCGAGAGCACCCGACACTTCCAGACCTTCCTCGAGAGTCACCAAAGACGGCCGAGGCACTGTTTCCCGAGCCTATGCAACTAGGCAGAGCTGGGCTGTCACCAGCAGAACGGCAACACAGGATCAAGGAGCTGTCTGTATTGCAGGACTTTTGGTCATTTTGTGTCCTCTTGCCCGGTAAAAGACCAGGCTCACCGGTAGGAGCAAGTACTCTGGTGGGCCATAGGGAGAAATTTTCTGCTTCCCTTACTCACACCCCTTTTTTTGTCATTCTGCTGTGGGGAAACCAGTCCAAATGTCTCTGGGTCCTCATTGACTCTGGGTCCGATGAGTGCTTTTTGGCTTCCGAGCTGAACATCCCCACTCAGCCCCTCTCCATTCCCATAGATGTTAGAGCACTGGACGGGTGCTCTATAGGTCGGGTCACCCATAACACCACTCCCATCAACCTACGTACAGTATGTCAGGGAATCACAGCGAGACCATTCAATTCCTGCTCATCAAGTCCCCCCAGACTCCCATGGTTTTGGGATTCTCCTGGCTCCAGCGACACAATCCCCTCATCAACTAGTCTATCATGGGCTGGAGTCCATTTTGGCACGGCCCCATTGTCTGAAGTCGGTGCAATCTGCCACGGGACATCTTCCTGGGGGGCTCGGAAGTTGCTCTGGACCTCTCCGCGATTCCCGCGGAGTACCAGGACCCTCTAGGAGGTGTTCAACAAGTCCTGGGCCACTTGCCTTCTGCCGCACCGCCCGATTGCGGAAGCGACGGGATATGACTGCGGGATTGACCTTTTCCCTAGCATCTGTACTCTCTGTCGGAACCAGAGACCAAGGCTATGGAGACCTACATTGGGGACTCCCTAGCTACAGGATTTATCTGTCTCTTTTCCTCTCCCGCTGGCGCAGGTTTCTTCCTTGTGGAGAAAAAGGACAAGACCCTGCGCCTGTGCATTGACTACTGTGGACTCAGTGACATTACTGTTACCGTTATCCACTACCAGTCATTTGCTCGGCCTTCGAGCCACTCCAGTGGGCCACTGTTTTCTCCAAGCTGGATTTACGAAACGCCTACAACCTGGTGCGGATACGAGAGGGGGACGAGTGGAAGACCGCCTTCAACATGGCCAGTGGCCACTACGAATATCTGGTCATGCCATTTGGCCTAACCAACACCCCAGCCATTTTCCCCAGGCTCTGGTGAATGATGCTCTCCGTGTGATGCTTAACCGGTTCGTCTTCGTCTACATTGATGACATCCTTGTCTTCTTCCGCTCCTCCCAAGAACACGTGCTCCATGTCCGACAGGTTCTCCAGCGCCTTCTGGAGAACCAGTTGTTTGTTAAAGTGGAAAAGTGTAAGTTTCATCGCTCCACCATTCCCTTTCAGGCTACACCATCTCTGCTAGGAGTGTCCAGATGGATCCCGAGAAGGTGAGAGCAGTGGAGGATTGGCCCCAGCCTACGTCCAGGGTGCAGCTGTAACGCTTCCTGGGGTTCGCCAACTTTTATTGCCGCAATATCTGGGGTTACACCACCCTGGCCTCCCCCCTGTCTGCAATTACCTCTACCAAGGTTCCGTTCACGTGGTCCTCTGCTGCTGACCGGGTGTTCTGGGACCTTAAACACCACTTCACCACTGCTCCTATCCTGGTTCACCCGGACCCTTCCCGTCAGTTCGTGGTGGAGGCCGATGCTTCGGATGTCGGAATAGGGGCTGTTCTGTCCCAACTTTCTGCTCTGGACCTTAAGCTGCATCCCTGCTCCTTCCCACCGCCTCAATGCCACGGAGAGGAACTACGATGTTGGGAATCGGGAGCTTCTCGCGGGGAAGGGATGGAGGAATGGATGCACTGGCTAGAAGGGGCGGAACATCCGTTCATTGTATGGACCGACCACAAAAACCTGGAGTATCTCTGCACCACCAGGCATCTAAATTCCAGGCAAGCGAGATGGGCTCTGCTGTTTACCCGGTTCAACTTTTCCCTCTCCTACCAACCGGGGTCCAAGAACTTAATAATAATAATAATAATAATATCCCATTTAGCAGACGCTTTTGTCCAAAGCGACTTACAAGTCGGCTGGGGCCACTACTTTTTGCATATGGGTGGCCCCAGTGGGAAACGAACCCACGACGCTTGGCGTTGCAAGCGCCATGCTCTACCGACTGAGCCACACAGGACCCATTACTTCAAGACAGATGCCCTGTCTCGCCGCTATAACCCCACGGTTACCACCTTGGAGCCTGAGACCATCCTTTCCACCTCGTGCCTGGCGACGGCACTCAGCTGGGGTATAGGGAAACATGTCCGGGAGGCGCACCGGTCCCAGCCGAACTCTGGGGGGGGGTGTTTGTGCCTGACTATGTCCGCTCCGCGTTCCTGGAGTGGGCCCATTCCTCTAGGCTTGCCTGTCACCCGGGCTCTCGTCGCACCCAGGCCTTCATGTGAATCAAACAGATAAAAAAAAACAACATTTTAGTCATTTAGCAGGCACTCTTATCCAGAGCGATTTACAGGAGGAATTAGGCTTAAGTGCCTTGCGTTTACATCACAAATGTTTCTCTATAAGCCAATATGTAATTTATAGGCCTACAGTTTATTGCTTTCAGGGCTATGGAGTGGGTGAAGTAGAGTGTTGCTATGTATTTAGACGAGTCCTCCATGAAATTACACCATATGTAGATTCTACTGACGCCACCGAGTATTCCCAACCCCACTTTTACATTGACACATGGTATACTTTATTCTCTATAAGCCAGTGTATTGCAATGGGGGCATTTATTTAACTTTGGAAATTAAAAAGAAGAAAAAAATACATTTAATGCAAATTTCACTTAAATATGAATCATAGTTCAAGTTTAGACAATTATTTTTCAAATATCATGAATAAATACATTAATGTAATTACGCGGGGGACTTTTATTATGAACATTTTCTAAATTCCGCAATGGGAAGTAGTTTTTTTATGTCACTGACGAGACGCTGGTAGAAGGATTAGTTACACATATCTTTGTCCAGACTGTAACGTTAGCCACCTAATTTTACGAAATACCCGAAAGGGTACTTAAAAGGTATGTTTTGCAGCATTCCCCATTTGTATTTCATGTGGTAGTTGAACTGGATACATAAACTTTCACCCCGAAACTATCTTGGTAGAAAGCTATGGTTAGCTTCTTCTTGCTAGCTAGTTTCCTGGCTGTGGGCGGCTAGGCAGCATTCTCCAGCGTTGCGTGCTGCTAGCTAACAATAATGCACTTACTTTATAGCTACATGGGGCATACTTGATAGCTAATTTTTATTCATCAAGGGTGAGGAGATATTGGGCTTCGTTATTCAGAAAAAAAGATGCGTAGGTAGCTAGTTCATAACAACTGGCTGTTATTGTGCCGAGGCCTTCGGCCCATTCGATGTAACTAGCTACAGTAGCTAACGTTAGCTTGCATCTACGTTGTTCTGGGCTGGTAAACATATTATTCTTTCTGTGAGGGACTTCAATTGACATCTAGTTAACTATTGAATGATTAAAGATGGTAGAATTTCAGATACAAATGCGAAGGATACTTTCTTCCCAAGCCCCTTCATTAGGGCCTACACTTTATGCCGAATACCACCGTGAAATGGTTACTTACAAGCCCTTAATTAACCAACAATGCCGTTCAAGAAATAGTTAGGAAAATATTTACTAAATAAACTAAAGTAAAACATGTATAACATAATAAAATGACAACAATAAAGAGGTTATACCGGGGCTACCGGTACCGAGTCAATTTGCGGGGTTACGGGTTGGTCAAGTTATTTTGTACATGTAGGTTGGGGTAAAGTGACTATGCATAGATAATAAAAAGCGAGTAGCAACAGTGTAAAAACAAATGGTGGCGGGGTCAATGTAAATAGTCCGGGTGGCCATTTGATTAATTGTAAAGTAGTCGTATAGCTTCGGGGTAGAAGCTGATAATGAGCCTTTTGGACCTAGACTTGGCGCTCCTGTACCTTCTTGCCGTGCGGTAGCAGAGAGAACAGTCTATGACTTGGGTGACTGGAGTCTTTGACACTTTTTTGGGCCTTTCCTCTGACACTGCCTACTATATTGGTTGCCTTAGACATGTTCAGAGGTTACATAATCAGTTGAAATTACTGAACACCATTTTCCCCCTATTTCAGAATAAACTTCTCTGTACCCTAACGGTTTGAGGATGGAGGACAGTGAGGGTCACAGCTCTGCACACCAAGGATCAGGTGATGGCGCGATGAGCACTATGAACTTATATGCCACTCTGGGGCTCTCTCCAGAAGACGTGGATGCTCTGGCCCAGATTCCAGAGAATGAGATCAGTGTGGAGACGTTGCCTTATCTGATAATGAAACTGAAGGCCAGTCGTGCCAAGCAAGAGGAGCAGGGACAGGCCTCCCCAAAGGGAGACAGCTGTCAGGAGGATACAGATGATGGAGACCTTAGCAAACGGGACAGTCCCCCTGCAGTCCCTCGTCGGTCAAACAGCCATATTGACACTGACTATAGGAGAGACACTGACTACAGTCGACCGGGGCGGCGACCACAGCGGACTGAAGCAAGGAGAGGTTCCCGTCACAATAGGCCCCCAATTGAAAAACCATCCAACAGCCAGCAAAAGATTCCTTTCTCCTATCAAGTGGATGATTTTCATGGAGTTGTGCCCAAGGTTTACCCACACACATGCTCTCTATGCTTATGCATGTTGAATTCTAATAAGGTAAGCTTTGTTATATTTCAAAACTCTTGCTGTTGGACTGTTTCTATATCATTTTAATCAGAACACTCAACCTTCCATGATGGCATTAATTTAGCTTAATATGAGTTTGCTTTTTTCACAGACATGGAAGGAACATCTCAATGGATTACGCCATGCAGATGGCTGTCTAGAACTCTCGCATCTGTAAGTGTTTTCATGCGAAGTAAAACATTTAGAAACTGGTACAGTTCACAAAATCAATTGAGATATTTTCTATAACAAGGTTTAATTCAACGTTGTTTTTTATTTTCTGTTTTCTACAGATATCCAGATTGGAATAAACATGATACCCGGAAGGAAATGTGAGGGGCATGAAATTAAGCTTTATGTTGAAAATAGGCATGTCATGATGTAAAATCATTAGCTGTTCCTCTTCTTATTTAGCACTGTTTATGTTATCTTCCAGGTCCAACTCCATCCCAAGTAGAGATGCTATTTCACCGCCCAGGAGAACGCCACGCCCTGCTATGCCTTACAAGAGACAACATAGCTCAGACCGCGTAGGAGGTGATAACCCCAGTACCGTTCCAAAGTCAAGTTTGATCCAGACCAAATAAGGCCCAATTGCAAACCACTTGAAAATAAATACTATCTCCTTTCATGTTTTCATCTTTAGGTGAAGTCTGGTCTGCACCAGAAAGACACCATTTGAAGCCCAAGGTAACGATGCCCCTTTTGTGGCATTGTTTTCTTATAAATAGAGCTAGATAGATTTAATTCACTTGTTATGATGTTGTTTATTTGCTTAAAGCTGCATGCTTGAATGTGTGATATATATTTTGCTTCAGGCTGGCACAAAGGTGGTGGTCACAAAATTTCCCCTTGGCTCTGTTGGTGTTGAAGACTTGATGACTTTGGCCAAGCCATTTGGCACGGTTGTTAAACATCTGGTGTTCCCCTGCAAGGTAAGTTACACAAATTGGTAATAAACACTCTAAACTCTTAAACATGCACTATGCAGAAATCGCTCTGCCATTTCCTGTTTGCAAAAATTTGTAATAGTTCACCTAATTTCAGTGTATGCGACTGAACAAGTAAGTATAGTGTAGAGAATCATTGTGCCATCTAAACCTCTGTGAAACATATTTTCAATAACCAAAAATAGTATTTTTAGTTGTTTAAAGCTGGAGTACAAAAATAGAAGACAGGAAGCATAGAAATAGCACACACAGAACAGATCTATCGCTTCTTAGACTTGTTTTCAATGAGAATGACAGAGCTATATCTCATTTCTATGTGAATTTGGTGGGGTCGCCCAAAAGGTTACATGTTGCAGCTTTAACATTCTCTCTCTAAAAAAGTTACATCTGTAGTTGAATGTCTATTGGATGATTCGGTGTTGTATTTTTGTTACAGGGCTTCCTGGAGTTTGATTCTCACAAAGAGGCTGTCAATATGGTGAATCACTTCAGTGTAAACCAAGCTTTCGTGAAGGAAATTAAGTTGAATCTGTACTTGTCACCTATGGTGTGCAGTATTCATGTAAGTGCACCTGCCTCTTAAAAATGTGAGATTCTGTGTTCTTAATCAGAGATCGCAGTATGAGCTTGTTTTTTCCTTTAGCCGCCAAGGTTGGATGAACCACCAGAAAAACGGCAGACCAAACAAGCTACCAATACAGTGGTTTGTTTTTCCCACCTACCTCCTGGGAAGGAAAGAGAATCAGAGATTCTTGATCTCGCCAAGATGTTTGGGGATGTGCGGCATTCAACATTTTCAAGTGACCAGGTAAGGTTCGGGCAATATGGAATTGATGTGTGATCAATCAAATTCTGCAAATCTCTGGTGATTTCAAATAGACAACAATTATTAAAACAATTTAACAATGCAGTATCTATTTATTTTGTATGGCTAGGTAAATTCGTCACCAAAACCTCCATTATGCAGCACCTTCTCTAACTTTGTCTAAAGAATTCTCCCTTATTCATCTGCAGGCCCTGATTGAGATGGTAGATTGGAAGGATGCTGACATTATGGTGAAGTACTACCACTCCAACCCCCTAAAGATCAGTGGAAAGAGTGTCAAAGTAATCTTGTCATCATCAATGCAGCGCCTGAGGTAAGTAAGAGTTCTTAACCTGGGGCCATGGCAGCCATACCCAATTTTCCTGTAGGACTCATCAGGACGTTTGTGTCAGGGAAGTTTACCTTAATGTTTTTTGCCTTGTAGAGATAGTCCTGACTCCACCACATCCAGAAGAGCAGATTCTAGTAAAGGCCGCAGCAGCAGACACAAGAGCGAGGAGACTAGCAAGACCTCAAACGCCACGAACAAAGAGAAACCCAGTACAGGCAAACAACCTGCTGAGAAAGTGTTGGAACAAGGAGATGGTCAACAAAGCACCTCAGAGGAGGTCAAGGAAGTGGTCAAGCAGGACATTGAGGAGGTGGTCAAGGAGGAGGACGTTGATTTGGAAAACAAAGATCTAGACGAAGAGATTATCCAGGTGGAAGCTAAACAAAGCTTGTTAGATGACGAGGTTGGTGCTGGTGTTGATGCTAAAGACCCTGCTCCTTCCAAAAGTCCCTCTATGGTGGCTGATTCTAAAGATAAGGGGGAACCCGAAATCTCAGAACTTTTGGCAGACGATACCTTGGAGGATTCTGACGTAAAGGCTGCCGATGATCCAGCTCTGTGTGATGCTGACGTCTCAATGGAAAACAAGATGGAACAGGAGAGCTTTCAAGAAGATGTAAGAAATGATTGTCATTCATATTTGTGACTGGAACCAACAAAGAAAGGCTTATTGTTAAGGATGCACCGATATGACATTTTTGGCCGATACCAATATCGATTATTTTCCTTGCCAAAGAAAACTAGACCGATATAAAAATAGCGGCCTTTTAAGCATTCTAGTACAGTTAAGTAGTTTAAACACACACACACGGACCAAAAAGTTTGGGGGGGCATTTACGTATGTCACCATTACCAGCAAAACATAATCAAAATCTATTTCTTTCACTTTGCTGTTTCGTTGTTCATTTGTTCAGTCTCAACCAGGATCTCATCATACATGTCATGCAGTGAAGTTTCAGCTCCCTCTGTCCGTGGCCTCTCTTCCTCGGTGCGCACTGTCACTGTGTCCGTTTCCATCTTGTCCAGCTGTGTATCTATGATTTCATGTAAACCCTGTTTCTTGTCTGCATCAAAGTAGCGGTCCTTGTACTTAGCATCGAGCATGGTGGCGACACAGTGGAGGCTCATAGAGAATGCCACCGAATCGCTTGTTCACAGCCTCTAGTAGAGTACTTTTCCAAGTTAACCCGACAGTCTGTGTTGGCATTTTTGTTGAGCAGGCGTTTCAATGCCGTGACAAGGTTTCACGTCTGCTGTAGATGCAGTTAAGCTTATTTCTCGAGTCAGTTGTTCGAATGGAGCTAGGAGTGTTCATGTTTCAAACATGTTCTCAAATGCCATTGAAATGGCAGAAGTGATGGTATCAGAACCAGCACATTCTTGAGCACACTATGCATTATGACAAAGTGAAAACATGTTTTTAGAAATGTTTGCAAATGTATTGAAAAATGTAATACAGATATCTAATTTATGTAAGTATTCACACCCTTGAGGTCAATACATGTTAGAATCACATTTGGCAGTGATTATAGCAGTGAGTCTTTCTGGGTAAGTCTCTTAAGAGATTTTCACAACTGGATTGTACAATATTTGCACACAATTCTTTAAACTCTGTCAAGTCGGTTGTTGTCATGTCGGCCTTGTCTTATAGGTTATTGTCCTGCTGAAAGGTGAATTTCTCCCAGTGTCTTGTAAAGCAGACTGAACCAGGTTTTCCTCTAGGATTTTGCCTGTGCTTAGCTCTAATCAGTCTCTCTTCATCCTTAAACTCCCTAGAACTTACCGATGACAAGCATACCCATAACATGAAGCATCCAGTACCTTGCTTGAAAATGGGAATTGGGGGTCAGTGATGTGTTGTTGACCCAAACATGTCGCTTTGTATTCAGGATATAAAGTTAATTTCTTTGCCTTATTGCAAACAGGATGCATGTTTTGGAATATTTTTACTCTGTACTGGCTTCCTCCTTTTCACTCGTCGTTTAGGTTAGTATTGTGGAGTAACTACAATGTTGATCCATCCTCAGTTTTCTCCTATCACAGCCATTAAACTCTTAACTGTTTTATAGTCACCATTGGCCTCATGGTGAAATCCCTGAGCGATTTCCTTCCTCTCTGAGTTAGGAAGGACGGCAGTATATTTGTAGTGACTAGGTGTATTGATACACCATCCAAAGTGTATTTAATAACTTCACAATGCTCAAAGGGATATTCAATGTGTTATTTAAAAAACAAATCTACCAATTGGTGCCCTTATTTGCGAGGCATTGGATAACCTTCCTGGCCTTTGTTTGAAATTCACTGCTCGACTGAGGACCTTACAGATAATTGTATGTTCAGCACTATTATTGCCCCGAGTAAAGTCCATGCAACTTATGTGACTTGTTAAGCACATTGTTACTCCTGAACTTATTTAGGCTTGCCAAAACAAAAAGGTTGAATCCTTATTGGACACGACATTTCCGTTTTTAATTAGTAAAATAAATTCTAAAACCGTAATATCACTTTGACATGGGGTATTGTGTGTAGGCCAGTGACACACAATCTAAATGTAATCCATTTTAAATTCAGACTAACACAACAATGGATAAAGTCTAGGGGTGTGAATACTTTCTGAAGGCACTGTATGTAGGTGTGATTTGCTCAGTGGCTATTAATTCCATCAGTTTTATGAGTGCCCTACAAATCAGATGGAGATCGGCTTTGAAGGATCTCCTTACGTTCCATGGTTTAATATCAAAGGGAATAGAGCCATCTCTGTACAAGCTCCAATTGTTTCCAGAAAACCTAGACTGACCGTAGTAATCCAGAACAGGCACTTAATCGCTCAAGTCAGCCAAGCATTGTAGATGTATGGATCAGTAGACATGCCTATTTGTTCAGCCCAAACATGTTTAAAACCAGAACAGACCAAGAGGTTTGAATGACTTTGGATATTTAAGCTGTCAATGTAATTTGTAAAAGTGCAGCCACAGAGTTCACTTCCTAGCTTTGTGACATGGATCTTTATCATACTTCAGTACTATTGAATACAGTTTTGCATACTTTTATGTTCAGTGTTTGAGCATCTTTTGACAGTTTCCCATTGCAACTTCACAAGTGTTTTTCATGAGATTATGATTCTGGTGCGGCACTGTGGAACTTGAAACTCAAATTCTTTAACTTATTGATGTTGTGGACTTATTTCCAACAGGACAATATGGATGACATGGATTTCCCTGAGAATATGGATGACTTCGTTACATTGGATGAACTTGACGACAGTACTGGAGGGGACACGCCGCTGGGTAAGCAATGAATGATGCAAAACATTCTTACTTGGCAGCATTTGACAAAAACAATTATTACAGTTGTCTAGCCTGTGTGGATAATTTCCAGATAATTTATATTAATAATTACTTTTTTATTTTATTTGCAGAGTCAAAGGATACTTCATGGGTTGGTATTCCTCCATATTGAGTATTTGGAATGTGTCAAACGTGTAGAAAAGTTGTTTTTATTGACAGTCGGTTAAAATTGTTTTCTACAGGATGGAAAAGTTGTCCATATTAGCCCAATTAGAAAGGGCTATGGAAACATGGCGGTGGCCCTATTGAAACTGGCAGAGCGAGCAAACGTGAAAGTTGTCAACCATGCCATATCCTTCCTCACACAGGAGGTAAGTTCATAATCATGTTACTTGCAGATATGTTATTTGGGGATCAAGTGTATTTTATTTTGTATGGCGACAGTGGTGAATAATTTGACATTCATGTAGTTCGGCATACAGGAAAGAGTTTATTTACTCAACCCCTGATTTGTGCAAGCATTTGCTGTCGTAGTTTGTATGACATTGAGAATTTCCTATATTTTCAGGCATGGTTAGAGCTTGAAACTACCGAGGAAGTACGTGAAATGGTGAAATTCTACAAAGGAAAAGGACAGTTGTTGAGGAAACCAGTCAGTGTTAGCATGTGCTTTTCACAGAAAAAGTTGGAGGTGGGTTTGATGTCTTAAATGGTGTAGTATCTATGCTTTAAATTGTTTGTTTTCCCTCATCAATCTACACACAATACCCCATAATGACAAAGAAAAAAAACGTTTTTATTTTATAAATATTTTTTGCTAATTTATTAAAAATAAAACACTGAAATATCACATTTTACGTAAGTATTCAGACCCTTTACTCAGTACTTTGTTGAAGCACTTTCGGCTGCTATTTCAGCTACGAGTTTTTGGGGAGTTTCTCCCATTCTCTGCAGATCCTCTCAAGCTTTGCCATGGGAGCGTCGCTGCACAGCTATTTCAGGTCTCCAGAGATGTTAGTCCATGCTGAAGTCCATACTTTGGCTGGGCCACTCAAATATTCAGAGACTTGTCCCGAAGCCACTCCTGCATTGTCTTGGCTGTGTGCTTAGGGTCTTTGTCCTGTTGGAAGTTGAACCTTCACCCCAGTCAGGTCCTGAGCTCTTTGGAGCAGGTTTTCATCAAGGATCTCTGTACTTTGCTCTGTTCATCTTTGCCTTGACCCTAACTAGTCACCCAGTGCCTGCCGCTGAAGAACATCCCCACAGCATGATGCTGCCATCACCATGCTTCACCGTAGGGATTATGCCAGGTGTGCTTCAGAGGTGAGGCTTGGCATTCAGGCCAAAGTGTTCCATCTTGGTTTCATCAGACCAGAGAATCTTGTTTCTCATGGTCTGAGAATCATTTAGGTGCTTTTTGCAAACCAAGTGGGCTGTCAAGCGCCTTTTGCCGAGAAGTGGCTTCTGTCTGGCCACTCTACCATAAAGGCCTGATTGGTGGAGTGCTGCATAGATGGTTGTCCTTCTGGGAGGTTCTCCCATCTCCACAGAGGAACTCTTGAGCTCTGTCAGTGGCCATTGGATTCTTGCAAGGCCTTTCTCCCCCATTGCTCAGTTTGGCTATGCGGCCAGCTCTAGGAAGAGTCTTGGTGGTTCCAAACTTATTCCATTTAAGAATGATGGAGGCCACTGTGTCCTTGGGGACTTTCAATGCTTTAGAAATGTTTTGGTACACTTGTCCAGATCTGTGCGTCAACACAATCCTTTCTGAGCTCTATAGACAATTCCCTCGACCTCGTTGCTTGGTTTTTGCTCTGACCTGCACTGTCAACTCTGGGACCTTACATAGACAGGTGTGTGCCTTTCCAAATCATGTCCAATCATGTTTCTACATCTCAAGGATGATGAATGGAAACAGGATGCACCTGAGTTATTTTATATTTAGTAAAATTGCAAACATTTCTAAAAACCTGTTTTTGCTTTGTCATTATGGGGTATTGTGTGTAGATTGAGGAAAAATAATTTAATCCATTTTAGAATAAGGCTGTAACGTAACAAAATGTGGAAAAAGTCAAGGGGTCTGAATACTTTCCGAATGCACTGTATTATACACAACTACACACCTCACATAATACGGATCTTTTTGTGACAAATATTGACTGTAATTTAACTTTGTTTCTTTCAATGCAGGGTCCTAGTGGGAGATCCATCTACATTTGTATGCTTCCACTCCAGAAGTACTCTGACGTCTCTCTTTTACGACTTGCCCAGCCTTTTGGGAAAATCACTGGCTATAATTTGAACTGGCCTCATGGAAAGGTAAAGTATCACCTGCCTATTTTTTAAAAGGTGAATGTTGTTTGTTTTTCTGTTGATATAGGACTCACCCATGCATGTTTTTCTTTCTCCTTTCAGTGTTATATCCAGTTGGAGAGCGTGGAAGCCGCTCAGAAAATGGTGAAGTACTTCCAACGTCCACACAAGTTCTACGGCACCCTGTTAAGAGTCAGTTTGTGCAAAAAGGGAGACTCACTAATATACTGGTAAATAATTTTCAATGACCCCTAAGAATATGCAGTAGATGCTAATGATAGTTAGACTAAATGGAATTAAGAATGCTAGTATCCAGCTTGTCAACGCCAG
Organism: Oncorhynchus masou masou; assembly: GCF_036934945.1. Taxonomy (NCBI): domain Eukaryota; kingdom Metazoa; phylum Chordata; class Actinopteri; order Salmoniformes; family Salmonidae; genus Oncorhynchus; species Oncorhynchus masou. The sequence goes on from NC_088223.1 coordinate 51,246,735, forward strand.
TTTAATTGATTGGAATCTATTGGAAGAATATAAAGCTAATGAAATAATCTGATAAAGAATGGTGTGATCTATGGTTCAACTGGACTGTATGAGGGCTGTGTCTAAGTACACTTTCATGATATAGTACTTCATGACATATTCTGTCCTCCTGATACAGGAAGCCTCCAGTCAAATATGAGCTGTGGTTGGCCAGTCAGAAAGACAGAAGATCAAGAGATCATCATGGAGATGAAAAGACTAATGGCCAGTCAACCAAAAGCCCCTATCCAGAGGTGAAATATGGTTATTGCTATGTTTTTGTTTCCTTACTTTAAACAAGGTGAAATATTTCCTTGTTAGTTAAATGCTAGCTGAATATTTCTGTATTTAATTTTGGCATGTCCGTGAACAATCCTTTTACAGTTACTGGTTATAGAAGAAGTAATCAGTTAATGCACTTCACACAGAGAAGAGGGATATTTCTTGGTGTTGGTCTCTCAGGCTTAGTAGAACGAATGAGTGAAAGACGTGATTGTTTTTGTATGGCCAGGATGTCCAGAGCCCTGTGTCTGACAGTGAGAGGGTCTGTGGGGACCCTAAAGGTGAAGAAGTCAGTGGTGTGGAAGCTCTCCCAGAGGGAGAGGAGAAAAAGCAGGAGGAACCTCTGGGTCCTTATCAACCTGACAACCCTGTTGGTAAGAGGCTAGAGAAAAAATACTTTATTTTTATTTTTTATTAACGGGTGACGGGGATATGGTAAATAACTTTTAGTGCCATATCAGTGAGAGCACAAACATGTTTTTTTTTTCTCTCATTTTACTTGCAGGGTTAGACTATCTGGTGCCAAGGACTGGATTCTTCTGCAAACTGTGCAATGTCTTCTACACCAATGAGAAAACAGCCAAATCAGTCCACTGTAGCAGTGAGGAACATTATCTGAACCTGAAGGTAATTCTCAACTATGACTAGAGTCAGTCTTATTAATCATTCTTTGTGGTGTATTTGTAAGAAAATGTTTTTGACCTTGGAGACCAGAATACATTCAACTGTCAAATGTTAATTGTAAATAACTCATCACTGTATCACCTATGCCTTTGGAATCTCAACCAAATGGAACAATATGGGACTTTTTAGGGGATCCGTTTTCAGCTGGAGTTATGGTTTAACATAGATAATGGATTGACAATTTACACTGATTTTCTTGATTTTTTTTTCAGAGAAAGATGGATAAAGAAACAGACCTTGGCTGATTGAGAGGATTGTCGTCAACCTGTGGTCTTCCCAGAGGAAGGCCGTTTTAGTATAAATGTTTCTGTCCAGTTTGTTTAACATTCCAGGCTTTTCTGTTACTGTTGACAACAGTTACCCATTTAAAATAAATTAATACAGCCTATTTACGAAATGTAGTCCCCTTCTGTGGTTATGAAGAGTACCTGGATTTAGTTTCCTCTTATTGAATAAACAAACGTTTGACTTATTCTTTGACTTCTGGAAATACTTTTGACACCTTATGGCAAACATTTACTCCTACAGAACCTACAGACCTTTAACATATTTGACAGAGGCATATGGTTGTTATAATTGTCAACTGTCATTTATCAATGACAAGGACATGTGGACAGGATCAGCTGGAACTACATCCCAGAATTTGCAATAACCCAGAGAACCATTTAATGCTTGACAGAGAGCAGAGCTGGCTAAGAAGATTCACCCAGTCTGGCAAGGAGCAGCACATCACTTGAGGAAAGGACAAATGGGGGAGATTGTTTGGGTTAAAACATGAAAGATTTAAGCCATATAGGCCTAGATGGTTTTGAATGATAAACCAATAGGGGGAGAGTTCAGCAAATGTTTTCTATAACATTTTACATTTCGCATAGTAAACGCGAGGCTATAAAAGTTGCACACTTTACATACAAGCTCCCAGTAATTTATTGGTGTGGTTAATTTCTGTATTATCAAATGAGGAGAGACAACTTATCACATATGTCAGAGTTATACTTAAACTAAATCTTTATTCACTTATAAGGAGAGTGAGTCACACAAACAATTTAATGATGTGAGAACTGCAATACTGATTGCTGGTCGACGAACTCCCCTTAGATGATTTGTGGAGGCCCCAACACAAAGGATGCAAAGATACGCCCACTTAGTCTACATGACAAACAACTGTGGAATGGGTCACAAGGTGAGACTTGATAAATGAGAAAGGAGTATTTATCCGCTAGATAGCATTTGCTATGAAGACTGTTCTTATTGTACAGAGTTTGGCCCCTAAAATGAGGCTCTGAACTCATGCCTGGTCCTTCATAATACGGAAACACCAGCTCATTCTATTGCATAAATTGTGAACTCCAGATATCCCTATCTGAAGTAAAATCCATGTCCTTGACCACACGCCTAGACGAGCTCACTGAGGGGAGTGAGCCTCTGGGTCATACACTATCCCAGGATAGGTGTGACATCGGAGATGACGTACAATGGTTCCAGACACTACCCCACACATCCAGTCTCCGACCTCTCCCAAGGCCGAAGGAGGGAGTGGCTGGGCACAGAAATTGTGGAGACAAGTAATTGGTTCCTCATTAATCACACCATTCCTTCACACGGTTTGTAATAGGAAAAGACACATATCCACATATGAAGACAACGTTCCCTCCTGTCCTCTTCTCATTCTCATATTCTACAGGTGATAGACAAGCCTGACTTCTCCCCTCTCTGAGCCCCAGGTGACTGAGGCCCTTATGAGGGAGGAAGTGCATCTGCCATCACCAGGGTCCGACGGGATACAGTCTAATAAGAGTTCAACAGTTTCAAGCAGATAAGACAATTTAATTATCTATGTTACCGAGCTAATTCTGATTATTCCGCCACATTGGGTAAACCAATGTTTCCGCACCACTGTGCCTTATTCAGGGTAATCTCATGAATGCTAGAACCAGGTTATGTAGACAGTGGAATTAGTGTAAACAATGACAAAAGTGAGGGGTGTGTCATCTTTATTAGGGAATTTTCTTTTTTGTTGATTTTAATTTTAATTTTAATTAAGACAGTTTACAGCATGTTGAATACATTAGGCTATCATATTGCAACAACTAGATATTGTACATAGTATTAACATCAACATAAATTATTTAATCTTTGTCACATGTAATATTTTGGTTCAGTCCTATAAGACTAACACAAATTTATTTAAAGAATATTATAGTAATACTCTAGTAATTACTATAGAAATCTGGGATTGCTATGTCCAGCCAGTAATACTTCCTGTCCCCCGTGGACCGGCTCGTACGTAAAGCATCTTCCATTCGGTCTGCAAAGGCATAATTTCCCTCCTTTAATGGCAGGCAGTCAGAAAAAAAAACAGGGGGGGAAATTCTTAATATAACACTATTAACCCAACCCCATTTTTGGACAAGGGAGTTAAGTCAAGGATGTGAAACATTCTAAATTGTCAGAAAAAACGGAAATGGTGGTGGAAATGGTGTTTTATTAATTATTAAAATGTACACATTTTGTCAGACAGCCTGCCATTAAAGACTGATATCGGAGTTGTTGGCTAGAGCACACGTTCAAAGACCTGAGTGGGCACATTCGCTATTAAAATGTTATTTATTTTGGTGACAAAACGATCAGTAGCCAAGAGCTAAAAATGTGATTCCAACCCATTTACTTATATTTTTTTATTTGGTACATGGAAATTTAACCACAAAAGTTATATGAACCCGGATTGACACTCAAACGGCGACAATCCAGTGGACGAGTTCGGCAGTGTGTTTTGAGCATATTCAGCCCAGACGAGGAACTTGCTCCAGTTGATGTCCTGAGACAAAACAGCAGAGGAACTTCTCCAGTTCCTGGTTGGCCCGCTCAGTTTGCCCATTAGACTGTGGGTGGAACTGTGAGGAGAGACTCAACAACGCCCCCAACAGGGAGCCCGAAGGCTTTCCAATACCGAGTGATGAACTAGGGCCCACGGTCCAAGACAATGTCCTGGGGAAGTCCATGTCGTCGAAATACATTGGTAATCATGAGATCAGTGGTCTCCTTTGCAGAGTGCTACTTGGGTAAGGCGATGAAATAGGCTGTATTGGAGAACCGATCAACGACCAGCAGGATAGTGGTAAGCCCTTGGGATGGAGGTAACCGTGTGATAAAGTCTACAGACAGGTGGGACCAGGGCCGGTTGGGGATGGGCAGAGGTTGGAGCAACCCAGCAGGTCGCTGTCTTGAGGAATTGCTTTGGGCACACATCCTTAATCATGTTGGGCCACTAGAATTTCCGCCTCAGGAACTCCAGTGTCCGATTAACCCCTGGATGCCCAGTTCATTTAAATGAGTGTCGCCATTGTAGTACTCAATAACGGGCTGATCGCGGAACATAAAGTCTGTTAGTGAGACCCAGCCGGGGTCAGGTTCTCGGGTCTGTGCTTGTCGTACCGTGGTCTCAATACTCCAGACCACGGGAGCCACAATGCGGGAGCTGGGGGATGAAGGGCTCGGAGTTCCTCTCCTCGTTAGAGATCTCGTGTTGGCTTCTCCTTTCTGATTCTTGGATCCCGGGTGATAGGCTAGAGTGAAGTTGAACCAGTTAAAAAAGCATTCAACCTCTTGGTTCTTGAAAGGAGACCAAGCTCTTATGGTCCGTCCAGATCACGAAAGGATGAGGTACCCCCTCCAACCAGTGTCTCCAACCCTCAAGGGCCCACTTGACTGCCAAGAGCTCCCGGTTGCCTACATCGTAGTTGCGTTCCGCTGGAGAGAACAGCTTGGAAAGAAACAGTCTCTTGTCCCCTCGTTCCGCTGTGAAAGGACCGCCCCTGCTTCGTAGTCTGAGGCGTCCACCTCTACGATGAAGAGACGAGCAGTATCAGAATGAACAGGGATGGGTCGGGAGGTGAAACATCCCTTGAGCTCCACGAATGCCCCGTCAGCCTCAGGGGGTCCAGCCAAAATGGCTCTGGGTCTTGCGGGTTAGGGCCATGAGAGGCGCTTCCACCACACCGCAGTTGCAAATAAAATGCATGGTAAAATGGGCAAATCCGAGGAACCGCTGGACTTGTTTGAGTGAGGCGGGACGGGGCCAGTCGGGGACCGCCTTAACCTTAACAGGGTCCATTTGGATTCTGGCGGTAGAGATAATGTGGCCCAGGAAAGAGACTTGGGATTACATGGAACTCACTTCTCTATCATGACATATAGTTGACTCTGCAGGAGGCATTTCAGGACATGGCGGACGTGCAGGATTTGTTTCGGAAGGGTCTTGGAGAATAGCAGGATATCGTTGAAGTAAACAAAGACAAACCGATTCAACATATCCCTAAGAGTGTCATTGACCAATGCTTGGAAGACTGCTGGTGAGTTCGATACTCTGAATGGCATGACTAAATACTCATAGTGGCCACTACGGGGGTTAAAGGCAGTTTTCCATTCATCTCTCTCCCTGATTCTCACCAGGTTGTAAGCATTGCGGAGGTCCAGTTTGGTGAAAAATTGAACCCCTTGGGCCAGATCCAAGGCGGCGGACATTAGGGGGTAACAATTCTTGATCATAATCCTGTTCAGCCCTCTGTAATTGATGGAGGGATGCAGACCTCCATCCTTCTTTCCCACAAAGAGGAAGCCTGCACCAGCTGGGGATGTTGAGGAGCGAGTGAAACCTGCCTCCAGTGACTCCCGGATGTAATTGTCCATGACTGCTGCTTCGGCGGTCGAGAGGGAGTAAAGACTGCCCCGGGGAGGGGTGGAGCCGGGTAGGAGTTCTATGGTGCAGTCGTATGGACGATGAGGAGGGAGGGTGGCGGCTTGCCTCTTACTGAAGGCCTCCTGGAGGTCGAAGTATTCAGGAATGGAGAGCGGAGAAGTCTTGGTCTTCAATGGATGCAGGAGGACACGGCAAGGCGCGGTGAGGCTTTTGGTGGGGGTCTTAGACATTAAGTCTGGGAGTTCTTACCCATCTAGTAGGTGTCCTGTAGACCAGGAGAATAGTGGGTTATGTAGAGCTAGCCAGGGGTACTCTGGGATAAGGGGGTCCTCAGGAGCAGTGATCAAAAGACAACTAGGAGTCTCTAAGTGGTTCACCCCAACCTGCAGTAGAATGGGCTTGGTCTGATATTCCACCTGGCCAGAGCCAATGGGGCATCCATCGAGTGCTTGAATCTGCAGAGGCATGGGACATTTCACGCAGGGGATTTGTAATTCTCTGGCGAAGTCTTGATCAATGAAATTATCTGCGACCCCGGAGTCCACAAAGGCTTGAATCTGGTGCTGATGATTGTCCCATTGGACGGTTGCGGGTAGTGACAGATGGCGACTGGGCAGCCGGGGTGTAACTGCACAGCTCGTCAGGGTCTCCCCTTGTCCTGGCAAGCCCTGGCATTTCCCATCAGCTCTGGGCATGTAGCACAGAGATGGCTGAGACCTCTGCAGTAGAGGCAGCAGCCTTCGCGCATGTGTCTGTCACGCTCCTGTGGACAGACGTGTGCATCTCAGCTGCATGGGCTCCTCAATGCTGGGCTTGGGTGCTCAGGAAACCCGGGATGTCAAAAAGGTGCTGTCTCACATGTTCTCGGAGGCGGTTGTCAACCCTGATTGCCAGTGTTATCAGGGACACGAGGTCTTCTCCCAGTTCCCAAGAGGCCAGTTTATTCTTTGAGTTAAACCGACCCTAGTGGAAAGCGGTAACCAGTGCCTCTGTAATCCACTCACTCTCTGCGGCGAGGGTGCGGAACTCAATGGCGAAGTCAGCCACTGGTCTGGCCCCTTGGCGGATGTTGAACAGTCGGCTGGCCACTTCTTGTCTGCTGACTGGGTGGTCGAAGACTCGTCTCAGTGAAGGCAGTGAAGGCTAATATGGAGCTGCAGAATGGTGGCTGCTGTTCCTGAACTTTTGTTGCCCACGCCAGGGCATTGCCCGAGAGTAGAGATATGATGTAGGCCATCATGGCCCGATCGGTGTGGAACGAGGAGGACTGTAGCTCGTCATACCACTCAGGGGCTGGTATCTTGGGTTCCCGGTGCAGGTTCCCTGGAGGACCTACGGCAACGCCTGTAGCACTGGGCAATGAGACTTGGGCATTGACTCCTCCTGAGTTGGGGTTGGACTGTGGTTGGAGGGAATCGGTAAGTGTCTGGAGGGTCTCTGATATTTGGGAGAGTTGTTCTTGCTCCAGCCCCAGCGGTGCTCCTTGGTGGGTTATAACATTCTTGATCTGGGTGATCTCTGCTGGGTCCATGTTGGAGGCAGAAGCTTGCTGTGATGGGGTGAGGTTGGACCCAGGTGCAGAGAAGATACCAGATGAGGAATCAGTGGTTAAGGATAAACATAAATACTTTACTGAGAAACATTAACAGAAGGATCACAGTAACACTGGGAAAACAACAAACACAAAGTCTCAAAAACTCACACGGGAGACAAACACACACGGCAACCAAATCAAGCTTTCTGCAAAGGCAAACAGAAAACACACCTCTCTTAACAGGGAAGTCATAATTAGTACTAGCACACATCAGAGTGTCATCAATGTCTCTAAGACGATCTCTGTCGCGCTCTGGTAACAGGTGGAAACATGACAATTTGCTTGGAATTCTCTCGCCAATTGGATGTAAAGTTATAAACATTACTGAGCCAGCGCTACTCACCTGGAGTGGAAAGCAATGGATGGTCCCATCCGATAATCATCGCCGCCATGGAAGTGGGTGAGTGCTATGGTCCCATGATTTCTCTCGAGTCACCCAGTTCCAAGATGAAATTTGACTCTCCAAACATATCCAAGTCGTTATACACGATCCCCGACTCTGCTTCTGTCACGCAAGCTGTTTTAATTAGTCCCCCCCGCATCCAGTGCAAGCGGAAGGGATAGTTAATTGCACTACCGAACTCCCCCTAATCAAAACGGCCTAAACCGAGCTGTCAGAAAACACAGAAAATGTCACTTTTTTCAATGTGTCAATCACTCTCCAGTCATCTGGGACCCACTGGCTAAACCCAGGGGACTACTTAAACATTTGCAATGTCATTCCAAAAAGTGATAAAATTCAACATCTTCTCACAGACTCAAACCTTGACTTCCTCTGTCTTTCAGAGACATGGCTCCATAAAAACTCTCCATGTGCCGCTTTGATTGTGCCTGGCTACAATGTTTTCAGGAGAGAAAGGATTGAAGGAAGAAGAGGGGGTCTGATAATTTACATTAAAGAACATATCTTATGTAAACAAATTGAGTGGTCATGTGATAATGAATTAGAATGTATTGGCCTAAACGTTACACTGTCTCCCAAAATGTATTTGACCCTTATTGGAATGTATAGACCACCTTCCACCAAAAGTGTGTTTTTTGATCAGTTTAATAAAATGCTTAGGGAATGTGATTTTGGGAAAGAGGTAATCTTAATGGGAGATTTAAACATTAATTATGAAGACAACTCTTGTAGGAAAACCCTCAAATGGATATCTAATACCTTTCACCATACACAGCTAGTTAAAGGGCCAACCAGGGTGACTTCTTGTTCTAAAACACAGATTAATGTGGTGTTCAGTAATAAACCAGAGAGAGTGACTAAATAATTCAATATGGTTACTGGGCTATCTGATCATAATCTGACACGTATAGCCAGAAAGCTTTCCAAAAACAGGTTTAACTGTTAGAAAGCCTGATCAGCTCAGAATACCTACGAGTGAATTAAATGATTTCGAAAACACAATTAAGAAAATTAACTGGAATGATCTATTGTCCTATACTGATGTGGAAGCTGATAGTCAGGTTTTTCTATCCACAATCCAGACTATAATAAATGGATTCCTAAAAAAAAATGAAATCCAAACTTGGCCAAAATAGAACTCTTCCTTGGCTAAATGGAGAAATCTGGAAACTGATGAAAGAACGAGATCATGCTCTAAAAACAGCCCTAAAGTCCAAATTAGGGCATGGTTTGAATTACCTAGCCAGGGTAATTCAAAACATTATAGTAATAAAAAAAATGCTAAAAGGTAGCTAGGTAATTAGAAAATGCTGAACAAGAATACACACGAGAAATACACAATATCAATCATTTACACGAGAAACTAAAAAGGCTATAATATCTAATATAATGATGCAATACCATGGTAATATTTGAGTTGTGCAAATTGCATAGCGCCTATCTATCTGAGATTTGTAAATAGATGTAATACATGTTGAAAATGAGAATGATTGGTGCTATCTGGTGCTATTCATAAAATATACCTCCAAGTATATATTTGTGCACATTTCTATTCATGACTATCCTCTGACATGTTGACTGTGATGTAGCCTACTTGAATAGTTACTCAAAGGCTTCTATTGGTGTAATCTACATTGAATCTGTCTACACCATTAGCTCCCTACCATTAGCCATGCTCCTTATCTGAGTAAATATTGTGAAACTTAAATTCGACATAAGTCATATAAAAAAAGTGTGGAGTACCTCTTCAATCCATTCAATTGGAGTTGAGACATGTTGTTAGACAGACACAGTTTTGAGATATTGGTTCTTTTTTGCAATTTATTTAATTTGGGAAATATTTAAATAACATACAGAGCATCTGTTTTTCACTGTAAAAAAAGTACATTAATGATAGGTAAGCATGACAGCTCTTAAGCAGTTGGAAGAACTACTAAAAACTATGGAATACTCTCAAAACTCATTATAGGAATACTATAGAGATTTTGAATAATGATAATGCTATACAAGTATTGATTATTATAACAGAAAACATCCTATAGGAGAGCCTATGGGAAATCCTATAAGTGTTACGGATGATCCCTTCGGAACTTTCATTATGCACACCTGTCCCCTATTCCCACTGATTGTATGTATAAGTGTGCCCTTTGGTTTCCATTGGGTGGTCGATTATTGTTCCAATGTCCGTTGGTAAGTGGGAGTACCTGTGCTGTGTGGTTTGGCTTTTGTGCCATTGTGGATTGCGCAGATGATTAAGGTTCTCGTCCCATGTGTTAATCATTGTGCGCTTGTGTTATTTATTCGAGGTACTCCTCACTCTTTTGTTTTGAGTTTCTGCCCTGTGTTTGTATAGTGTTTGTTTGGTCTTCGTCCCTGTGCATTTACACGGCACTTTGTAATTTGTGCAAGAAATAAAACCCCTTATTACGCATTCCTTCTGCCTGTCTGACGACGACGCAACTTCAGCAGCAGCATCAGGTCATAATCGACCCGCACTGCGTTCCTGTGATCTCCCTTGAGGCCGTTGTTGTTGTGATCTTGGATGCTAGACAGTTTGAAGCATTGATTGACTCAGTCTGTATAGGTGACAGCCAATGTTAAAATAATACCTTCAAGTCATGTGACTAAGGTGTGGCTGTGATGCAGACTGAAATATGGTTGTTTACTGACATCTAGTGGTGGTAGTACTTAACTGCAGGTAATTTGGTCCATTATTATTATTTACCTTTTATTTAACTAGGCAAGTCAGTTAAGAACAAATTCTTATGGCTAGGAACCGTCGGATAACTGCTTGTTCAGGGGCAGAACGACCGATTTGGACCTTGTTAGCTCGGGGGTTTGAAATTGCAACCTTCTGGTTACTAGTCCAACGCTCTTAACCACTAGGCTACCCTGTCGCCCCATTATGCAGGTTCAAGTTTTTCCGTGGTGTTAATTTAAGTCAACAAAATGGTAGTAACTGACATTTTGGTTATGATATTACAGATGGTATTATATTCTAGGATATATTATCATATGTGTCATGTAGACTCTACAGACCCTCTTCAAGTGATACAGTTTTGTCAGGGAGGAGTGTGAAAGACCGTGTCGGCAGTACCAATGCAGATTGAGGATGAAGCAAATGAGCGAAGGTGCACAGAAAGAGACAGGGACTTTACTAGCAAGACGGCTCGGCGCTGGGTTCTTGGTGGGTAAGGCTGAGCAAGGGCCAGTGATAACCGTTAAGTGGCATGGATATTGGATCACTACACACATGATACCCACAGACTAAGAACAGGATATATCTCCAAGTAATGGCTGGATTGCCATAAAATTTGTTGTGCACAATCAAGACCCCAAGTGGAAGAAACATATTGATTTGGCAACCACTTGACCTTTCCTCTAGCGCCACCATCATGTGTTTTTATTTCCATTTTGTTTTCCATTTTCCACTTTTACAGCTGCTTATTTGCTAGTTGGTATGTATACTTAGTTAAAAAATCTGCTGCTGATTTTGTTTGTTATATCGTTCTATAGATGTTACTTTATTTTAATTGAAAAGGTTAATGTATATTTAAGTTATGTATATTTTAAGTTATTCATTTAATGTTAAGATAATTTTCCATTCAACAATTTTACAATTAAAATTGTTTAGACTGTAAAATATGGCCTTTATCACATTTCTTAGAGGCTATCAGTCTTGCATCAAATAGTCAATTCCACTGTATGCAGAATGTTGCATGCATGTCTGCACAGTGTTATATTTTCACAGGTCACTGTCAATAAATATCGTACAGTAAATATTGGACTACATGAGTTGCAAGCCTACAAAGGGAGTTAATTAAAGCTTTGAATGGGTCGCTTGGGTTCCGGAGGTGTGGTTACAGCAATTGCGCAGGGTTGGTGTAGCCGGTGGTGGTGGGGCCCAATGTGATATCTTTTCATGGGGCCCAAAATCCCTGGTGGTGCCCCTGAGCCTATTTTACATTCAGCAAGCAAGAGCAAGTGTGCATCTCTCCTCTAATAGGCTATTGCTCCCGAGTGGCATAGCAGTCTGCATCTCCGTGCAAGAGGCATCACTGTAGTCCCTGGTTCAAATCCATGCTGCATCACATGCAGATGTGATTGGGAGTCCCATAGGACAGCGCACAATTGGCCCAGGTTTGGCCGGGGTAGGCCGTATTTGTAAATAAGAATTTGTTCTTAACTGACTTCCCTAATTAAATAAATAAAAATATTGTAGACTTGATGTATTTCCTCAATCACACTGACGGCATCCTTGCCAAAATGGTACACAGCATCATCTGGTATAGTGTGCAACAAAAGTTCAACATTCAACTTCTGCTACCGTTCCTGTCAAGTCGTGTCTGTGTACCGTTTGGTGCATATGTTGCCAATGTATGCACTGCAACTGCCTCTGCAATGTAAGGCAAACGCAGCATTCCATTGGAAGTGAATGTACTTCTGGTGTACCAAAACGCTATCGGTGTGATTGAGGCGTAAGTGTAAGCTTAGCATATTAGTCTATAAACTCAATGTTAGGCTTAATACTACAGTTGATATATCCAGTCAATTTACACAGCAAAAGGGAAAAAAAGTTTATCAGAAAACAGAATCATAGGTAGCCTATGTGAGCTCCCTCCCAGTCCCCGGGTATGCAGCTAGAAAAGCTACCATATTGTTTAAGTTTTTTAGGCACAAAAAAAATGTACCCCACCTAGGCTAATTTTATTATTTTAAAGTGAATACAAAACTTTAGTCTAGGCTGTACACTGCAGGCTGTACACTATGCCATTTGAAGAACCGCTCAAAAGCCTGGTGTTTTAAATTCATATTCAATTTGAAATAAGTGCAAAGTTTCCTGATTGGGCAAGTATTTGGATACTTTAAAAAAACACTTCAACTTCAACCAGTAAAATGGCTCTTTGGCTAGCTTTTGCTAAAGCCTATATATAGGAGTTAGCATTCTAGCTAACTGCTGTTTCCAAAATAGTTATTTTGCAAAGATCACAAAATAATCTTAGCGATTGTTCAAGCAAGAATCAAAACAACATTGTAAGCGTATGAGAACTCAAAGTGATTTTGTTTAGAATACCTAAATCTAGGCTATGTTGAATGTGCGCAGATGGCAATGGCTTTCTTACTGCCACCAAGAGTGGTGTTTGGCTTACATGTTTTAAAAGCGTTAGAAAATTAGGTGGATACCATGGCATTGTTGAATACTCGTTTCTGACTGGCTAAAAGAGCATTCTCGAGCGTGCATGATTTCTGTATAAAGCACAGTATATCAGCACGGTAAAATTCACTGGCTATAGAACATGTAAGAATGAACTATGTGTGAGTTGCTTTTGAAGGCAAAATCGAATTGAAAACAACATGCTTGCATTGTTGAATTCCATTTTCATAATAGCAAGCCAGGACTGATGGTTTGGTTAGCTCAACTAGTGTCAGCAATTGATATTATTCAATAGCACAAACTCCTAAGCAAATCAGGGGGAGAAAAATAGGTTTATTCAGAGAGGACAAATCAAGATGTTATGCTGGGAGATGTTCAGTCTCCCCTGTCCTCAGGTTTTTTCCCCTGAACAAAGGAACAGGATGCCATTTATAACCCCCCCACCCTAGCCTGGGGTTGACCAATTAGAAGTCCTTGCAGTACAACTTGGCCAATGGCCAAATGACAAGTATCCTGCTCCCGACTCAATGTACAGACCAATGAAAACATGGCACACACAGTTCTGAGTTCAAGAGTGACATTTCACAGATTCTAAACAGATGTTAACCTGAAAACCACCTCTTATTGATCGTTAACTAGTTCTCTCGTCCTCTGCGTTGCATTTATCGTCAAAATATTCTTATACTAGCAAATCTGTTTGTTTAGTTATCAAGTCAACTACTGTAGCTATCGAGTAGTAAACTTGCCTCCTACTTTAGTGGATGTTGAACACATTTCTACCTTTAAATGAACTGTTTTTTTTCTGTAAATGTGTTAAATTAAAAAAGGGATAGTCACCTCGGGACTCTGTGTTCTCTGGAAAATAATGCAACTATGTGGAAGGTAAATTCCACTCTGCTAGGCGTCATGGAACACACCTTCCACATCATTCATTATTTTCCATAGAATGCATAGCCCCTTGTTGATTTTCCCTTCCATATAGAATCTACAAACTCTACTTAGTATTTCCAATACCACTTTTACATCGGCACATAGATTACATATTTCTCTATAAGCCATTATGTAATTTATAGCCTAAGGTGTATTGCATTGGTAGCTATGGAATGGGTGGAGTAGGAAGTGTTGCTGTGTATTTAGACCAGAGTCCCAATTGAAATAATAATAAGAATGCGCTCGGAGTAAAACGAATGGCGGCAAGAAAAGTGTATTGTTTCGCTCTCAAGAAAATGGCACCAATGAAAAGAATGATAACTGGGGTAGCAGTAAATATAAAAGTTGACCAGCTGAGGGGAAAGATTCCCGGTGTATGTGACAGGGTGGCGAGAGTGAGGAAACAGAAGAGTCATTGTCTGTTCTTTTGAGTTTTGAAGTTGAGTCTTTGCCCGACAAAGTGAAGTTAGGATACAGTGCCTTGCGAAAGTATTCGGCCCCCTTGAACTTTGCGACCTTTTGCCACATTTCAGGCTTCAAACATAAAGATATAAAACTGTATTTTTTTGTGAAGAATCAACAACAAGTGGGACACAATCATGAAGTGGAACGACATTAATTGGATATTTCAAACTGAGCTCGAGCTCTCTCGATGTGCAAAACTGATAGAGACATACCCCAAGCGATTTACAGCTGTAATCGCAGCAAAAGGTGGCGCTACAAAGTATTAACTTAAGGGGCTGAATAATTTTGCGCGCCCATTTTTTCAGTTTTTGATGTTAAAAAAGTTTGAAATATTCAATAAATGTCGTTCCACTTCATGATTGTGTCCCACTTGTTGTTGATTCTTCACAAAAAAATACAGTTTTATATCTCTAGCCTGACATGTGGCAAAAGGTCGCAAAGTTCAAGGGGGCCTAATACTTTCGCAAGGCACTGTATATAAGTTATCCTGTATGAGCCGAATACATTACAATGTTACAGGTGTCAAGCTTATGGGCATGTGGCAGGAGGGAGGGTTCAAGGTGTGAGAAATGTGCAAAAGGGCATGAGACAAAGGAATGTGTAGTAATGGGGAAAGTATTGGAATGTGTTAATTTTAGGGGTGCCCATGGAGCTGGGGATCAGAAATGTCCCGTGCGAGAGAGGCAGGTTGAGGTTTCCAGGGTTAGAGTAGAGGAGAAGTTATCATATGCTGAGGCAGTGAAGAAAGTAGAGGACAATGGGTTAAGGTGGAGGAGTGGTGAGAATAGTAGAGATATACCCATACAGAGGGAAAGGCCAAAAAGTTATATGTTTCAGTAAGATTGAATTTTTAGCATTTATAGCAATGGTTATCAACTGTACTGCAAGGATGGAACGGAATTCACAGAAAATTGAGGTTGTGGTGGCAGCTGCAGAGAGATATTGGGTGGGTGAGACTTGACAGCAGAATTTTATTTTACTAGGCAAGTCAGTTAAGAACAAATTCTTATTTTCAATGACTGCCTAGGAACAGTGGGTTAACTACCTGTTCAGGGGCAGAACAAACAACAGATTTGTACCTTATCAGCTCAGGGATTCGAATTTGCATACTTTTGATTACTAGTCCAACGCTCTAACCACTAGGCTACCCAGTTACAGGGTGTGTTAAGTGGTGTCCCATCCTTCCAGGCATGAGGTAGGAATAAATACATTTAATTAGTAGGGTGGTCTTAATTTTATTTTATATAATTTAGAAATTAGTGAGTGTAGTGTTAGATGGTAGGGTATTTATTTAGTACATTTTTATTTTTCAAGCAAAGTATAAGGGAGTTGTACTCCAGTCTAGTGGGTGGCGGTAATGCAACAAATTGGATGCCAACCGCCGTTAAACCTCACGAAAGAAGAAGTAATGTAATTACGTGGGAGACTTTTATTCTGAAATTCCGTTAAGGGAATAAGTTACTGTTTTTATGTCGCTGGTAGATGGATTAATTATAAATATCGTTGGTCAGACTGTAGCCACTAAATTTAACGAAATACCCAGAAAGGAGGCTTCTTGAAAGGTATGTTTTACAGCATTCACAATGTGCATTCCATGTAGTAGTGAACTGTATGCGTAAACATTCAACCCGAAACTCTGTCTGTGTTTACTAGAAAGCTATGGTTAGCTTCTTGCTAGCTAGCTTCCTGGCTGTGGTCAGCAAGACAGCATTCTCCAACGGTGCGTGCGGCTAGCCAACAATAATGCAGTAACGTTAGAGCTACATGGTACTTGGCTATTTGATATTTGGCTTAATTTAGCAGAGCTAAAGATGTGTAGCTAGCTAGTTAACAACAACTGTCTGTTGTTGTGCTGAAGCCCCCTCCAATGTAAGTAACTACTGTAGAAAATGACTAGCTACCCACAGCAAATTAAGACCAGCTAGAGAGCCATTGAAGATGACACATTTTCAGTTTCACAGTCGTGCTAAGAATACTTTCTTCCTAAGGCTCATCTGTAGGGCCTACACGTTTTACCCAACCACATTGATGTAGCTAGACATGTTCAGGGTTTCCCAAACTCGTGGCACGTTTTTTGTTTTGTTGCTGTAATTAATCAACTAAGCATAACGTTTTGATCATTTGAATCTGCTGTCTAGTGTTAGGGCAAAAACCAAAATGTGCACCCCTTGGGTCCTGAGGACCAAGTTTGGGAAACTCCTTTAGAACACCTTTTTTTCACCCCCAATTTCAGAATAAACTTCTCTGTGCCCTGGATGTTTGAGGATGGAGGGCAGTGAGGGAAACAGCTCTGCACACCAAGGATCTGGTGATGGAGCTATGAACTTATATGCCACTCTGGGGCTCTCTCCAGAAGACGTGGATGCTCTGGCCCAGATTCCAGAGAATGAGATCAGTGTGGAGACGTTGCCTTATCTGATAATGCAACTGAAGGCCAATCGAGCCAAGCAAGAGGAGCAGGGAGAGGCCTCCCCAGAGAGAGACAGCCGGCAGGAGGATACAGATGATGGAGTCCTTAGCAAACGGGACAGTCCCCCTGCAGTACCTCGCCGGTCAAACAGCCATTGTGACACTGACTATAGGAGAGTGGAGATTCACAGTCGACCAGAGCGGCGGACTGCGATGAGAGATTCCCGTCACAATTGGTCCTCAAGGGAAAAACCATCCGAGACCCAGCAAACGTTACCTTTCTCCTATCAAGTGGATGATTTTCATGGAGTTGTGCCCAAGGTTTACCCACACACATGCTCTCTATGCTTATGCATGTTGAATTCTTCTAAGGTAAGCTTTGTTATATTCCAATACTCTTGCTATTGTACTGTGTATCTATGTAATTTAAATCAACACTCTTATACTTATAAAGCCCTTTTTACATCAGATGTCAAAGTGTTATACAGAAACCCAGCCTAAAACCCCAAACAGAAAGCAATGCAGATGTAGAAGCACTGTGGCTAAAAAAAACTCCCTAGAAAGGCTGGAACCATGGAATAAATCTACAGAGGAACCAGGCTCTGATGGGTGGCCAGTCCTCTTCTGGCTGTGCTGGCATTCATGTAGCTTAATGAGTTTGCTTTTTTCACAGGAATGGAAGGATCATGTCAATGGATTAAGCCACGTGGAGGGCTGTCGAGAACTCCTGCGTCTGTAAGTGTTAACATGAAACCTAAAACATTTAGAGACTGGACTGATACAGGTCACAATCAATTGATATATTTCCTATTACAGATATCCAGATTGGAAAAGACCTGATACCCGGAAGGAAATGTGAGGGGAATGAAATTAAGCTTCATGTTGAAAACAGGCATGTCATGATGTAAAATCATTAGCTGTTCCTCTTCTTATTTAGCACTGTTTACGTTATCTTCCAGGTCCAACGCCATTCCAAGTAGAGATGCTATTTCACCGCCCAGGAGAACACCACGTCCTGCTATGCCTTACAAGAGACAACATAGCTCAGACCACGTAGGAGGTGATAACACCAGTCCCGTTTCAAAGTCAAGTTTGATCCAGACCAAATAAGGCCCAATTGCGAACCACTTGAAAATATATACTATCTCCTTTCATGTTTTCATCTTTAGGTGAAGTCTGGTCTGCACCAGAAAGACACTATTTGAAGCCCAAGGTAATGATGCCCCTTTTGTGGTGATGTTTTCTTATAAATAGATTATTTGGTGTGGCTGGTAGCCTAGTGGTTAGAGCGTTGTGCCAGTAACCGGAAGGTTGCTGGATCGAATCCCCTGTCATTCTGTCCCTGAATAAAGCAGTTAACCCACTGTTCCCCAGTAGGCTGTCATTGTAAATAAGAATTTGTTCTGACTTGCCTAGTAAATATGTTTTTAAATATCATTAACTTCTTATGATGGAGGTAATTTGCTTAAAGCTACATGCTTGAATGTGTGATTTTATATTTTGCTTTAGGTTGGCACAAAGGTGGTGGTTACAAAATTTCCCCTTGGCTCTGTTGGTGTAGAAGACTTGATGACTTTGGCTAAGCCATTCGGCACGGTTGTAAAACATCTGGTGTTCCCCTGCAAGGTAAATTACACATTGATTAAAAATATAAAAAAAGAGGAATAAGCACTCAACCCTTAAAGATCCACTATTCAGAAATCGCTGCACCATTTCATGGTTGCAAAAATTCAAATAGTTTGCCTAATTTCAGTTTTTGACAAAACAAGCAACTCTACTGTAGAGAATAGTTGTCCCATCTAAACTGTGGTGAAATATCTTTTCAATAACTAAATATTGTATTTTCAGCTGTTTGACGCTTGTGTACAAAACTGAAAGAAAGATGAAACTTAAGCATGGGAAGCATAGAACATATCTACTGCTTCTTAGACTTGCTTTCAATGAGAATGACAGCTATAACTAATTTCTATATGAATTTGGTTGGGTTGCCCAAAAGGTTACATGTTGCAGCTTTAACATTCTCTAAAAAAGTTACATCTGTAGTTGAATGTCTATTGGATGATTCAGTGTTGTCTTTTTGTTACAGGGATTCCTGGAGTTTGATTCTCACAAAGAGGCAGTCGATATGGTGAATCACTTCAGTGAAAAGCAAGCATTCGTGAAGGGAAATAAGTTGACACTGTACCTGTCACCGATGGTGTGCAGTATTCATGTAAGTGCATCTGTCTGTTAAAAGTTTGAGATAATGATAATAATTAATACAGAAGTATTAATCACAGAGATCCCAGTATGAGCTTGTTTTTTCCTTTAGCCGCCAAGGTTGGATGAACCAACAGAAAAACGGCAGACCAAACAAGCTACCAATACAGTGGTTTGTTTTTCCCGCCTACCTCCTGGGAAGGAAAGAGAATCTGAGATTCTTGATCTCGCCAAGATGTTTGGGAATGTGCGGCATTCAACATTTTCAGGTGATCAGGTAAGGTTTGAGCAATATGGAATTAAAGTGTGATCAATCAAATTCTGCAAATCGCTCTGGTGATTTCAAATAGACAAGAGTTCTTAACAGTAACAATGCAGTGTATATATTTTAAATTCAGAATAGCATGGGATTGTATGACTAGAATAGATCAATTCAACACAAACCTCCCATTATGCAGTACCTTCTCTAGCTTCGTCTAATAAATCCTCCCTTATTCATCTGCAGGCCCTGATTGAGATGGTAGATTGGAAGGATGCTGACATTATGGTGAAGTACTACCACTCCAACCCCCTCAAGATCAATGGAAAGAGTGTCAAAGTATACTTGTCATCATCACTGAAGCGCCTGAGGTAAGTAAGACTGGGGCAATGGCGACCAATTTTTCTGTGGGACTCATCAGGAAGTATGTCTCAGGGAAGTTTACCTCAATGGTTTTTGCCTTGTAGAGAAAGTCCTGACTCCACCACATCCAGAAGAGCAGATTCTAGTAAAGGCCACAGTAGCAGACACAAGAGCGAGGAGACTTACAAGACCTCAAACTCCACAAACGAAGAGAAACCCAGTACAGGCAAACAACCTGCTGAGAAAGTGATGGAACAAGGAGATGGTCAACAAAGCACCTCAGAAGAGGTCAAGCAGGACATCAAGGAGGAAGACGTTGATTTGGAAAAAAAAGATCTAGATGGAAAGGGCATCCAGGTGGAACCTGAACAATGCTTGTCAGATGATGTTGGTGCTGGTGTTGCAACTAAAAACCCTGCTTCTTCCAAAAGTGCTTCTCTGGTGGCTGATTCTAAAGATAAGGGGGAACCCGAAATCTCAGAACTTTTGGTAGACGATACCTTGGAGGATTCTGACATCAAGGCTGCCGATGATCCAGCTCTGTGTGATGCTGACGTCTCAATGGAGAACATGATGGAACAGGAGAGCTTTCATGAAGATGTAAGAAATTATTTTAATTCATATTTGTGATCGGAACCAACAAAAGGCTCATTGTTCCCAGAATTGAAAATAAGTTTGTCAAGTAACCAAGATGTGGGTTCCTAGCAATGGCTTCTTAAAGCATGTGTGCTTCAACTCTTCAACTTGGTTGAAGTTCTGGGAGCATTCCTGAGAATGTAGCTTTGTTGAGTGAGATCCTCCACTGATCAGTTGAAACAGATGTGGCCATCTATTGCCTAGAACCACTGAAATCTGGCTGAAGTTTCAGTGGCAAATAAAATGTATCTGACACTTAAGATTGAACCTCGTCAATCTAGACAAACAGTCAAGATGTTTTCTGTGACTCATGTCAGCAATGCCCGGTTTGACTCATGGCTTGTTGGAATATGGAGTTTGCTTGATACCATAGCAGGCTATTTACAGTGCCTTCAGAAAGTATTCATGCACCTTGAACTATTCCACATTTTGTTGTTACAGCCTGAATTTAAAATGTATTACATAGTCTCACACATCTACACACAATATGCATTATGACAAAGTGAAAACATGTTTTATAAATGTTTGCAAATGTACTGAAAGTAAGTACAGATATTGAATTTGCATTAGTATTCACACCCAAGTCAATATGTATTAGAATCACATTTGGCAGCGACTACAGCTGTGAGTCTTTCTGGGTCTAAGAGCTTTTCACACCTGGATTGTACAATATTTACACATTCTTTCATCTCCGTCAAGTAGGTTGTTGATCATTGCTAGACGGACATTTTCAAGTCTTGCCATAGATTTTCAAAATTGTAACTAGGCCACTCAGGAACATTCAATGTCGTCTTGGTAAGCAACTCAAGTGTATATTTGGCTTTGTGTTTTAGGTTATTGGCCTGCTGAATGATGATTTTGTCTCCCAGTGTCTATTGGAAAGCAGACTAAACCAGGTTTCTCTAGAATTTTGCCTGTGCTTAGTTCTATTTAGTTTATTTTTATCCTTAAACTCCCAAGTCCTTGCCGATGACAAGCATAATCATAACATGATGCATCCATCACCATGCTTGAAAATATGTGGTACTCGGTGATGTGTGAATTTTCCCCAAACATAACGCTTTGTATTCAGGACATAAAGTTAATTCCTTTGCCTTATTGCAAACAGGATGTATGTTTTGAAATATTTTTATTATGTGCAGGCTTTCTTTTCACTCTGTCATTTAGTTTTGTATTGTGGTGTAACTACAATGTTGTTGATCCGTCCTCAGTTTTCTCCTGTCACAGCAATTCAACACTAACTGTTTTAGTAACCATTGGCCTCATGGAAATCCCTGAGTGGTTTCCTTCCTCTTCAGCAACTGAGTTTGGAAGGATGTCTATATCTTTGTAGTGACTGGTTGTATTGATACGCCATCCAAAGTGTCATTAATAACCACCATGCTCAAAGGCATATTCAATGTATTTTTTTTTTTTTGGGGGGGGGCTTTTCCCATCTACCAATTGGAGCCCTTATTGCGAGGCATTGGAAGACCTCCATGGTCTTTGTTTGAAATTCACAGCTCGACTGAGGCACCTTACTATTATCTGTGTGTAGTACAGAGAAAATCATGTTAATCACATATTGCACCCATGCAATTTTTGCCTTGTTAAGCACATTTCTACTCCTGAACTTATTTAGGCATATTGGACTCATTGGACTCAAGACACTTAAACTTCTCATTTTTAATTCATGTCAAAACTTTTAAAAGTATAATTCCACTTTGACATGGGGTATTGTGTGTAGGCCAGTGACACACAATCTAAATGTAATCCATTTTAAATTCAGGCTAACACAACAATGGATAAAGTCTAGGGGTGTGAATACTTTCTGAAGGCACTGTATGTAGGCTGTGATTTGCTCAGGGGCTATTAATTCCATCAGTTTTATGAGTGCCCTACAAATCAGATGGAGATCAGCTTTGAAGGATCTCCTTACGTTCCATGGTTTAATATCAAAGGTTATAGAGCCATCTCTGTACAAGCTCCAATTGTTTCCAGATAACCTAGACTGACCATAGTAATCCAGAACAGGCACTTAATTGCTCAAGTCAGCCAAGCATTGTAGATGTATGGATCAGTAGGCATGCCTATTTGTTCAGCCCTAACATGGTAAAAACCTGGACTGACCAAGAGGTTTGAGCATATTTAAGATGTCAATTTAATTTGTAATAGTGCAGCCACAGAGTTCACTTGCTAGCTTTGAGACATGGATCTATATCATAGTGCAAGACTATTGAATACAATTTTATATACTTTTATGTTCATTGTTTGAGCAGCTTTTTACAGTTTCCCATTGCAACAAGTATTTGTCATGAGATAAGATATGGTTCTAGTGCAGCACTGTGGAACTTGAAACTCAAATTCTTTAACTTATTGATGTTGTGGACTTATTTCCAACAGGACAATATGGATGACATGGATTTCCCTGAGAATATGGATGACTTTGTTACATTGGATGAACTTGATGACAGTACTGGAGGGGACATGCCGCTGGGTAAGCAATGAATGATGAAAAATGTTATTACTTGGCAGCAATAGACATAATTATTATGCCTGTTTAGCCAGTGTGGATAACACATTAAGAAAATAATCTGCAGCTCATAATTTATAGTTATAATTACTTTTTGTTTTTATTTGCAGAGTCAAAGGGTGCTTCATGGGTTGGTATTCCTCAAATCATCATTTAGAATTGTGCAGTTGGAATGTGCCAAGTGTAGAAAAGTTGTTTTATCCAACTTTATTGATAGTAGGTTGCGCAGTAAAATTGTTTCTACAGGATGGAAAAGTTGTCCATATTAGCCCAATTAGAAAGGGCTATGGAAACATGGCGGTGGCCCTGTTGAAACTGGCAGAGCGAGCAAACGTGAAAGTTGTCGACCATGCCATATCCTTCCTCAGAAAGGAGGTATGTTCATAATTATGTTACTTTCATATCAGTGTATTTATTTTGTATGGTACTTAACATTATTTCCATCCCATGAAGAAAACTAGATGTCATAGCAACAGTGGTGAATAACAATTTGATATTCATGCATTTTGGCATACAGAGAGGAATTGATTTACTCAACCCCTGATTTGTGCAAGCATTTAATGTCCTAGTTTGTATGACATTGAGAATTTCCTATATTTCCAGGCATGGTTAGAGCTTGAAACTACCGAGGAAGTACGTGAAATGGTGAAATTCTACAAAGGAAAAGGACAGTTGTTGAGGAAACCAGTCAGTGTTAGCATATGCTTTTCACAGAAAAAGTTGGAGGTGGGTTTGGTGTATCTATGCTGTACACATTATGCATCTGATGACAGAATTTAGTTATTAACTCAACTACACCTAGTATAGAGTCAATATTTGTAACACAAAGATGTGTATTATGTGTAATGTAACTTTGTTTCTGTCAATGTAGAGGCCTAGTGGGAGATCCATCTACATTTGTATGCTTCCACTCCAGAAGTACTCTGACGTCTCTCTTTTACGACTTGCCCAGCCTTTCGGGAAAATCACTGGCTATAATTTGAACTGGCATCATGGAAAGGTAGTTTCACCGGCCCTTTTTTTAGGGGGGGGGTTCTAATAATAAAGGACTTTCACTTGGATGTTGTTTTTTTCAGTGTTATATCCAGTTGGAGAGCGTGGAAGCCGCTCAGAAAATGGTGAAGTACTTCCAACGTCCACACAAGTTCTATGGGACCCTGTTAAGAGTCAGTTTGTGCAAAAAGGGAGACTCACTAATATACTGGTAAATAATTTTCAATGACCCCTAACAATATGTAATAGAGTAGATGATGGAAATTATAGTTAGACTAAATGGAATTTGAAGAATGCTAGTATGCAGTCCATGTTCACTGCCAGTTCAATTGTTTGGAATCTATTGGAAGAATATACAGCCAATTAAATAATCTGAGAAAGAATGTTGTTAAACTGGAATGTATGAGTGATGAATCTAAGTACACTTTCATGATCTAGTACTGCGTGACATTGTATTCTGCTCTTCTGATACAGGAAGCCACCAGTCAAATATGAGCTGTGGTTGGCTGGTCAGAACAACAGAAGATCAAGAGATCATCAAGGAGATGAAAAGACTAATGGCCAGTCAACCAAAAGCCCCTATCCAGAGGTGAAAGATGGTTATTTGCTGTTTTTGTTTCCTTAATTTAAACAAGGTGAAAGATAGTTAGTATGTAAATATTCAGCTATCAAGGCAATCGTTTATTACATTTTTGCGTGCCCGTGAACAATCCTTTTACAGTTACCGGTCAGTCAAGACGTAATCAATCAATCCACTTTACACCAAGAAGGGTGAAGATATTTATTGGTGTTGGTCTCTCAGGCTAAGTAGAACGAATGAGTGAAAGACATGATTGTTTTTGTATGGCCAGGATGTCCAGAGCCCTGTGTCTTACAGTGAGCGGGTCTGTGGGGACCCTGAGGGTGAGGAAGCCAGTGGTGTGGAAGCTATCCCAGAGGAGGAGGAGGAGAAGAAGCAGGAGGAACCTCTGGGCCCTTATCAACCTGACAACCCTGTTGGTAAGATGCTAGAGAAACTGACTTATGTTTGTGTGGCTGCCTATTTTTATTATCCGGTGTGACAGGGATCTGCTTAAGAGCTTTTAGTGCCATTTTGTGATAACAACCCTTTCGCTCTCCTTTTACTTGCAGGGTTAGACTATCTGGTGCCAAGGACTGGATTCTTCTGCAAGCTGTGCAACATCTTCTACACCAATGAGGAAACGGCCAAATCAGTCCACTGTAGCAGTGAGGAACATTATCTGAACTTTAAGGTAATTCTCAACTATGACTAGAGTCAGTCTTATTAATCATTCTTTGTGGTGTATTTGTAAGAATGTTTTTGACCTTGGAGGCCAAAATACATTCAACATTTCTCAAACCTTGTTTACTCAAGCTAGTATCACCTATGCTTGTTGAATCTCAACCAAATGGAAAGATATGGGACTTTTTAGGGGATCGTTTTTAACTGGAGTTCTTGGTTATGGGTTAATTTAGATAATGCATTGAAAATGTACACTGATTTTATTTTCTTTCAGAGAAAGATGGACATAGATCTCGCCTGATTGAGAGGATTGTCGTCCACCTGTGGTCTTCCCAGAGGAAGGCCGTTTTAGTATAAACGTTTCTGTCCAGTTTGTTTAACATTCCAGTCTCTTCTGTTACTGTTGACAACAGTTACCCATTTGAAATTAATTAATGCAGCCTATTTACGAAATGTAGTCCCCTTCTGTGGTTATGAATAGTACCTGGATTTAATTTCCTCTTATTGAATAAACAAAACGTTTGACTTATTATTTTACTTCTGGAAATACTTTTGACACCTTATGGCAAACATTTACTCTGGACCTACTGACCTTTTAACATATTTGACAGAGGCCTATGGTTGTTTTAATGGTCAACTGTCATTTATCAAGGACATGTGGACAGGATTGGCTGGAACTACATCCTAGAATTTGCCATAACCCAGAGAACCATCTGGTTCTTGACTGTGACAACAGAGCTGGTTAAGAAGATTCACCCAGTCTGTGGCAAGGAGCAGCACATCGCTTGAGGAAAGTCACTTGCTCTGAGACCTTGAAGTAGTAGTTCCCCTTGCTCTGCAAGGGCCGCGACTTTTGTGGAACGATGGGTAACAATGCTTCGTGGGTGTCAGTTGTTGTGTGCAGAGGGTCCCTGGTTCGTGCCCGGGTATGGGCGAGGGGACAGTCTAAAGTTATACTGTTACATTGGTGCCGTGACCCGGATCACTGGTTGCTGTGGAAAAGGAGGAGGTCAAAAGGGGGGTGAGTGTAACGGATGTGAAACGGCTAACTTAGTTAGTGGCGAGGGGACGGTCTAAAGTTATACTGTTACATTTGTCTGTAAGTAAAGAATTTGCCATGGTCTCTTGGCTAAAGAGTGTCCCCATCAAGTCCAACACCTTTTTTTTGGGGAGGGGGGGGGGGGTTGTTGTCTGAGCCTTGCCACGAAGTTTTCAGTTCAACCTATAGAAAACACATAAGCCTATCATACATAATTAGATCAGGCATGTGGTCACCTCCAATAGTGAGGAGATATGTAGCCTTGTTAATGTTTTATGACGTTTGCTATTCACAGTTAGCTCGTTTAATACAAAATAATGGAAATTAGGGAGGAAAGGATCAGGAATACATCCATTTCAATCTGCTCAGATGTACTAAAATCAACAGTGTCTCATGCATTGTGAATGTAAGAACTATATATGCCATTCACAATACTGTATGCAAAAAAAAGGATGAGGAAATTAAGTTGAGTAAGATAGATGACTGATGCTTACCCTAATTGTTTTTCCTTTCCCCACTAAGCTCCTGCACTTCTTTGAGGTGCAATGGAAGTTCTACAAAACATAATTTTCAACTGGCCAACACATTGCATTTGGGAGAAAACGATAAATAAATGAAAGACAATGGTAGTGCATCAGGCTACAATAAAATGTGACGAAATTATATTAATCACAATAGTCAATCAAGATGAAGCGCTACATGTGCCTGACTGGGCTACTCTTTTGCAATTCTAAATAGCCATAATTGTTACAAAAAACTATTTGTAAAAGGTATATTCTCCCATCTCACAAAAACATGTATCATGTCATTCTCAACATATCCCTAACAACAGCAAGTTACAATGTTTCCCTTTATTTACACTCTGAACGTTCGTTGAGTCCTCTGTCGCCATGACTACGACCGGCCAACGGAGTTTTATAAATTAATTAAACTATGAGAACGTCAGAAAAACGAATATCATTAAACTCCGCTTAACTTGGTGTTCTACGTCATATGCTTTAGCGTGAAGATAAGATTAAACATAATTAGTTTATCTGGTGCTTCAGTTTTCAGTAGGCTCTCATTCAACTTCACTAAGCACGCAGGCTAGCGTGATAGCCACTGTGCACGTCAAGCAACCACTAGAGTGGTAGGCTCCCTCTGCGGGCAGAAACAAGCACACCCCTTGATAATACATGATTACAGATGACAAAAGATTAGGCTACCATATCTCACATTCTCCCACATTTCTGGTTGGCAACACAGGGAACGCAAACATGAGCACATTTGTTTTTACTACCAACACAGAAAGTATTACCCCTTTTTACCCCTTTTTCACAGCAACCATTTCCCCTTTTTTTGTTGTTGTTATTGACAAACTAGGGCCAACAATAGTAGTCTAATGCCTCTGACTTTATGTAGCACCATATTGGATCACTCCAATATGGTATACTTCAGCTAGGCAGGATACATTTAGTCCTGTGTACTGGGTAGTGCTGCGACTCCCACCTCTACCTCTTCCTATTCTCAGCTCATTCCAGAGAGGATTCGCTTGTTTAGAGCTCTATGTTAGAGTGTAAAAGCTCAGAAGTATACCAACAGCTATTCAATAGCTTGAAGTAGCAAGCCTCTCCACTTGGGAGCTATGCTGTCTCCCGACTCGGTTTGGCTTGTGCCATTGTCAGGATAATTCTATACTCCTGTTCATTTACCAATTAAATGATGTTACCCTCAGTCTGTTATATCAAGATTTGTAAAATACTGATAGAAACGAAAACAGACCGAGGCCCAGTCTACCAAAGTTAAATGTTTATTCACGGGAACGTTCTGACGTGTACAGTACAGGACCTTCAATTTATAGCGACACACATACTTCCACACCAACCATCAAATCCGCCCGCCAATAGAGCCTAGGGGAGTACGTGAGAATAGTGTCTTTCTACCCTCCCCTAAGATAGGGAGAGACCTGGGACTGGGAAGTGTCCTGTCCAAGGTCTCCCCGGACCTGGCTCGGACAGATAGTCTGTTCTCAAAACACTAGACACGTTGATACTGACTAAAACCACACACAGTATTATAATCTAATCATCGAATGACTAACACTTACACACATGTATTATAATAATCTAATGATTCAAATTAATTTCATACACATGGTATCAGACCTATGGTTTCAGGACTGTAACATTCTAATCATTTATTAAAACACATTTCCTTATCAGCCATCTTGTTTGGGTTTTGTCCATTTTTTAATTACTTGTGACAGTGTACCAACCTGGGCAATACTCAAATTGGTCAACCAGTATTGCGGGGCTGAGGGTTTGTCCTAGTTGTTGTGTCTTGTCTCTCCACCAGAACCGTCCCGGTTAGCATTCGGTCTCAGGGACCGTGCCTAACACTGCAAGCTCAGGAGTCTGTGTATGTTTCACTCCAGCAGACTTGCAGTTTTCCCCAGAGAGTGAGTCAAGTGTCACAAGCCGCACCACGCTTATCTCTCACAGGGCGCAGCCATCTTGCCTAGACTCATCTGTTCCATGGTGAATAAGCTATTCAGTAGCTAGCTTAACAAGAGCAGACCACTGCAGGACTAAGCACACTCCTTATATCCTGCCAACACTCCCACGTATAGTAGAATAAACTATAACGTGGCAGGAGTTACAGTTGACCCACACTATAAGCTAAGATTGAGTTAACGTGTGAGTTTGTGTGCTCTGCCCTTCCCCTGCAATCAGGCAGTTGCAGCTTCTAATGTGCTAGTGATGGTTATTTAACAGTCTGATGGCCTTGAGATAGAAGCTGTTTTTCAGTCTCTCTGTCCCAGTTTTGATGCACCTGTACTGACCTCGCCATCTGCATGATAATGGGATGAACAGGCAGTGGCTCGGGTGGTTGTTGTCCTTGATGATCTTATTAGCCTTCCTGTGACATTGGGTACTGTAGGTGTCCTGGAAGGCAGGTAGTTTGCCCCTAGTGATGCGTTAGGCAGACCGCACCACCCTCTGGAGAGCCCTGCGGTTGGGGTGGTGCAGTTGCCATCCCAGGCGATGATACAGCGCAACAGAATGCTCTCAATTGTGCATCTGTAAAAGTTTGAGGGTTTTAGGTGCCAAGCCAAATTTCTTCTGCCTCCTAAGGTTGAAGAGGTGTTGTTGTGCCTTTTTTATCACACTGTCTGTGTGGGTGGACCATTTCAGTTTGTCAGTGATGTGTACGCTGGGGAACTTGAAGCTTCTCCACTGCGGTCCCGTCGATGTAGATGGGGGGGGGGGGGGGATCAGTTCCTTTGTTTTGTTGACATTGGGTGAGAGGTTATTTCCCTGGCACCACACTCCCAGGGCCCTCACCTCCTCCCTGTAGGCTGTCTCGTCATTGTTGGTAATCAGGCCTACTACTGTTGTGATGTCTGCATACTTGATGATTGAGTTGGAGGCTTGCGTGGCCACACAGTCATGGGTGAACAGAGAATACAGGAGGGGGCTGAGAATGCATCCTTGAGAGGCCCCAGTGTTGAGGATCAGCGAAGTGGATGTGTTGTTTACTACCTTCACCACCTGGGGTCGGCCTGTCTTTAAGTTCAAGACCCAATTGCACAGTGTGGGGTTCAGACCCAGGGCCTCGAGCTTAATGATGAGCTTGGAGTGTACCATGGTGTTGAATGATGAGCTATAGTCAGTGAACAGCATTCTTATATCGGTATACCTCTTTGTCCAGATGGGATAGGGCAGTGTGATAGCGTTTGCATCGTCTGTGGATCTATTGGGGCGGGAGGCAAATTGAAGTGGGTCTAGGGTGTCAGGTAAGGTCGAGGCGATGTGATCCTTGACTAGTTTCTCAAAGCACTCCATGATGACAGAAGTGAGTGCTATGGGGCGATTTAGTCATTTAGTTCAGTTACCTTTGCCTTCTTGGGTACAGGAACAATGGTGTACATCTTGAAGCATGTGGGGACAGCAGACTGGGATAGGGAGAGATTGAATATGTCCATAAACACTCCAGCCAGCTGGTCTGTGCATGCTCTGAGGACACAGCTAGGGATGCAGTCTGGGCCGGCAGCCTTGCGAGGGTTAACATGCTTTAATGTCTTACTCACGTCAGCCATTGAGAAGGAGAGCCCACAGTCCTTGGTAGCGGGCAATGTCGGTGGCACTGTGTTAACCTCGAAGTGGGCAAAAAAGGTGTTTAGCTTGTCTGGAAGCAACACGTCGGTGTCCTCGATGGGCTGGTTTTCCCTTTCTAGTCCATGATTGTCTGTAGACTCTACCACACACGTCTCATGTCTGAGCCGTTGAATTGCGACTGCACTTTGTCTCTATACTGACATTTTGCCTGTTTGATTGACTTACGGAGGGAATAACCTTTTGGTTAGGGTAGATTTTAATAGTCACAGTGGGTACAACATCTCCTATAGACTTCCTGAGAAACTCGGTCACTTATCAGTATTCTGTATTCCTCAATGTTATTCACGGAGGCTACCTGGTCCTTAGCACGGGCACTTCCTGTTTGAGTTTCTGCCTATAGGAAGGGAGAAGCAAAATGGAGTCGTGATCAGAGGCCTCATTTATAAACGTTGTGTAGGCACAAAAGAAGGCGTATGCAACTTTATAAGCAAACGTTGGATTTATAAAAAACAAACTTGATGGGAGAATGTGCGGTCCTCCACGGACACCGGAGAAATGAAAAACTGCGACTCCGATGGCAGAAGGATGAACTCGAGAAACGCTTTGAAATTGATACCTTTGTGTAAAATAATTCAAAATATTACCTCTCACCTATTATATATGAAGAGTTCCTTTGACTGCACACAACATGATTTAGGATATATACAAACGGAGATATCTGTTTTGCAACAAAAAAAAACTAAAATATATTGTACTGTTTAATCAGTCATATTTAATTGGAACTGTAATTATTAAACAATATCTGCATGTTATGAAATGTACTGTAATGAATAATAAGGTGAACAGTAGGTCAAATTACGTTTAAACTGATGCCGTTTTCGATGCCTCAGTAGGGCAGATACGAGTGCACAGTTTCATATAATGTTATCACATGTTCGTTGCGCAGAACTGTCAATGTGATAATGGCCCTCTGTCATTGTCAGTTACAACCAGCGTAAGCAATTGGGTGGCTTTGACAATCAAAGGGGTGGGTATTAAAAAGGCATGCAATTACAATGCGTAATGACGCACAATGGCTGCTTTGGCACTGTTGGAAGATTTGGCGAATGGAAGAATTCAGAGAGCGCGAATTTTCAAAGACCAGCAAGATTTACTGGCCAATGATGATGATGTGGCGTATAAACCGGTTCCGATTACCAAGAGCTGTTCTCTTGGATCTCTGTGCTGTAGTAGGCCCAGCTTTACAGAGAAGCACCCGCAGAAACCAAGCCGTGCTGACAACTGACAACTCTCGGATTTCTGGCAACCGGCACTTTTCAAAAGGAATTGGCTGACAGGTCAAGGATCTCTCAGCCAAGCTTTAGCCGCGTTATATGCCAGACGTGTTAGGATGTATAACTGGATTGACGCACCTCTACAAAGTTTCTTTACACGGTGGGTGACCAGACAAAGTGCAATTTGCAGCAATGTCCGGTTTCCTAAATAATCGGTGTAATTGACTGCACTCGTGTTGCTATAGGGGCAACGAGTGAGAGTGAATTGGCTTTCATTAATCGAAAGCTTTATCATTCCATGAATGTCCAAATCATATGTGATGCGGACATGGTGGTGGCCTGGGTCAACCCATGACTCATTCATATGGAGAAACAGCAGTGTTGGGCGCAGACTTGAGGCTGGAGCTGTGTGTGATGGCTGGCTTCTAGGTACGGATGAGTAATGTAGAAATTCTAAATCAATTGCAATTTCTCTGCTGCAGTGCTTAACCCATTCACTAACCTTACAGGCGACAGTGGATATCCTCTCAAGCGGTGGCTGCTCACCCCTTTCGCCAACCCGCAGAGAGGAACTACAATGTGCGCCATTGCCAGGTACGCGCTGTTGTGGCGGGCACCATCGGGCTTCTGAGGGACAAATGGCGCTGCCTGGGTTAGAGACCCACTTTGTTGATGATGCTTTTTGTGCATTGCGGTTGAACCAAAAGATTATATGTAACAAAGATTTAAGTCAATGTTAACAATGAAATATGTATATGAAATTTAGTGACATAATAATATATGTTGATGCTAATACTATGTACACTATCTAATTACGTTGCAATATAACAATAGCGCACAGATACCTTTTAATTGGGGAGGATGGACTGGTGGTAATGGCTGGAGCAGAATAGGTGGAATGGTATCAAACATGGTTTCTATGTGTTTGATGCCATTCCATTAGCGCCGTTCCAGCCATTATTATGAGCCGTCCTCTCCGCAGCACCCTCCACTGCATTAGCCTAATATTCTAAATGCTTTTAGCAATTCTTTAACAAACAATCTCATCACTCTAATAACTGACACACCCCTCACTATTGTCATTGTTTGCACTAATTGCACTTTTTGTCTACATAACCTAGTTCAAGCATTCATGACATTACCCTGAAGAAGGCCTAATGATGACAAAATATTGGTGCTTCACCCAATAATTCACTGGGAGCTTGTATATAGTGTGCAACTTTATTTATATTTATAGCCTAGAGTGAACACGTCATTAGGCAGCACTTCTACCAACTTTTTGCGCCAACTCATGCTTTTTATAAGACATTTCACACAGAACTCATACATCTGGATACATTAAGTAACATAAATTAAACAAGAAAAAAAGACATAATTGAAGTACTTCAACAAATATTTCACTTAACATTCAATACTGAACATGAACTTTGTGCACAAAGAAATCATGCAACGAAGGTAGTTATATAAAAAGAAAAATGGCCGTAGTGCATTGCATTCACATTCCGCAGTGTAGTAAAGAATAAGACTACTGGTGCTGTAAATTACCTGAATAAAGAATATTGCACCTTAATACTATCGTGACTATCATTACAATTACTTTTCAAAATAACATTTCTTAGACAATGGCACAGTTGCTGTCATTTCACAATTGTGTTGACAGAAACCTTGAACACCTGTCTGATGCAAAAACATCCACTCTGACAGAAATGACACACCAGACCGTGTAACTGAGTGAAGAAGAGCCACTGTGAGCTCATACAAAGGCTTATTGAAGGACATCATCTGTAATGCCCTGTAATAGTGTTCTGAGACTTTCAGTATAAGGTTACATCTCGGGCCCCTATAGCGAGATCATCAGGGAAACTTCACGCTGCCACTGAGCTAATGAGAGAGCAACTTTGGATTAATTTAGAGGAGCCAAATTACATTTTTACATTATCTGGCGTGGCATGCCGTACCCCCTCATGCCAGACTGAGACGCCCCCGTGTTTCCGCCCATCTGCATGCCAATCAGACTTCGGCCTTGACGCAACTGCTCCTCAGAAAACTCCCGCCGGTTTCCCTGAGCTTTCCTAAAAGCACAGGAGACAAAACGTGAATTACCTGCTGTGATGGGATGTTTGTACAGGAGAGATTAAAACTGATACAAGTCAGATAGGAAGGTCTACACCTACAGTAATGATACGGAAGCAACCAGGTGAGAGGGAGGAGGGGTCAAGTTAAGGCGACTCATTATATATAGTTCATTTTGGAGTGGTATGTAATAAAGACATGGACATCATTGCTGTTTTGTACAACTCATTACAAACAGCTATCATGATTGGTTCCTCACCTATGAAACCAATCAGGTTCACCACGATATTGACCATCATCCTTTGTGAGCGCCATACTGCCAAGTGCTGACAAGGTCCCTTGCACGGCAGCCATATCTTTCCCTGTAGTACACAAAATACCAGACAGACATTTCAATACTAGATTTGGCCTTTAGTAGGTCAAAGCAAAGTTTATTGGTCGCATACACAGATTTACAGATGTTAGATGTCAGGTACCAGCGAAATGCTTGTATTTGTAGCTGAAACAGTACAGTAATACATAGCAATAAAAAAAACAATGCAGAGTTCCTCTGTCTAGTGTCTGTGTTCTTTTGCCCATCTTGATCTTTTATTTTTATTGGCCAGTCTGAGAGATGGGTTTTTCTTTGCAACTCTGCCTAGAAGGCCAGCATCCAGGAGTCGCCTCTTAACATTGGTGTTTTGCGGGTACTATTTAATGAAGCTTCCAGTTGAGGACTTGTGAGGCTTCTGTTTCTCAAACTAGACACTAATGTACTTGTCCTCTTGCTCAGTTGTGTACTGGGGCCTCCCACTCCTCTTTCTATTCTGGTTAGGGACAGTTTGTGCTGTTCTGTGAAGGGAGTAGTACACGATGTTGTACCAGATCTTCAGTTTCTTGGCTATTGCTCGCATGGAATAGCCTTCATTTCTCAGAACAAGAATAGACTGACGAGTTTCAGAAGAAAGTTCTTTGTTTTTGGCCATTTTGAGCCTGTAATTGAACCCACAAATGCTGATGCTCCAGATACTCAACTAGTCTAAAGAAGGACAGTTTTATTGCTTCTTTAATCATGACAAGTTTTCAGCTGTGCTAACATAATTGCAAATGGTTTCATAGTGATCAATTAGCCTTTTAAAATGATAAACTTAAATTAGCTAACACAACATGCCATTGGAACACAGGAGTGATGGTTGCTGATAATGGGAGTCTGTACGCGTATGTAGATATTCCATTAAAAATCAGCCGTTTCCAGCTACAATAGTCATTTACAACATTAACAATGTCTACACTGTATTTCTGATCAATATGATGTTATTTTAATGGACAAAAAAATTGCTTTTCTTTCAAAAACAAGGACACCAAACTTTTGAATGGTAGTGTAAACATTATTAAAGTGACCAGTGTTCAATAACTATGGACATAGGGCAGTAGTTTCTAAGGTGTAGGCTAGAGTACCGGGTGTTAGCCGGCTATTAAGAGTGACTAAGGTTCAGGGCAGGGTACTGGATGGAGGCCGACTAGTGGTGACTGTTTAACAGTCTGATGGCCTGGAGATAGAAGCTGTTTTCTCAGTCTTTCATCACAGCTTTGATACACCTGTGCTGTCTCCACCTTCTAGATAGATGGTAGAGGGGTGAAAAGGCAGTGGGGAGGGTGGCTGAGGTCTTTAATGATCTTCATTGCCGACCTGTGACATTGGGTGATGTCCTGGAGGGCAGGCAGTGTGCCCCCGGTGATGCGTTGGGCTGACTGCATCACCGTCTGGAGAGCCCTGTATTTGCGGACAGTGCAATTGCCGTACCAGGCGGTGATACAGCCTGACAGGATGTGCTCAATGATGCATCTGTAGAAGTTTGTGAGGGTCTTAGGAGCCAAGACAAATGTATTGATTCTCCTGAGGTTGAAGAGGTGCTGTTGAGCTTTCTTCACCACGCTGTCTATGTGAAGGGACCATTTTAGGTCGTCAGTGATGTGCACGCAGAGGAAATGTATGTTTTTGACCCCCTCCACTGTGGCTCTGTCAATGTGGATGGGGGTGTGCTCTCTCTGCAGTCTCAAGTAGTCCATGTTGTTCCCTCATTGGTTATAAAAAAATAAAAAAAATTGTAGAAAAGAAATGTATGATTTGACAAATTAATCCTTTCCAGGAAGGTATATTATATTGAAAGGCTATATTCACATACATTGCACATACCTGAAGTTATCTACCATAAGGACTAACCAATTGCTGCATGTGAGTGTAAGGTGGAAGAGCTGTACCTTCCCATAGGTCCACGGTCTGGAAAAGGTCCCCGGAATTCACCCCATAAGCTTCAGCTGACTGCAGGAACTGAGAGATCTTCTCCATCTGCTTGAAGACCATCTTTGTCTCTTGGATCTTCTTTATGGGCTCTTGACCAGGGGGATAGAGGCTGTTAATGAGCCTGCAAAGAATCTGCAACGAGAGATGAAATAATGGAGTGACAGATTAGAACTGGCCTACACCCACCGAGCATTAGAGATGGCAGTGGTTGGTGGCTTTGAGGACCAGGAGAAGAAACCCCATAATTACAAAGGCTATCAAATATAGTATATTATGATAATGATAATTAGAGTCTGAGATGATCTGTTTATGTGTTTTAAGAGTTAGGTTTAGAATAATGAAGACATGCATAAGGTTACAACAACCAGAGTTTGTGTCAGAGACTCACTGTTCCATCCTTGAGCCAGCTCTGGAAGTTTAGTCTCCCAGACTCTGGTCGTTCTATGTCCCCCTCAACCTGCAAGATGATCCAGTCCACCAGTCTGGCCTCCAGGTCCAGAGTATACTTCTGGTCTATCTTCTCCTGAACCTCCCTACTCAGCCCGTAACTGGGTCCTCTGTTTGCCATGGCTTCCAGAGTTCGAGCTTTTCCAAGAGAGTGACTGCAAGGAAAGGGTGCAATTGAACAAATATAACATCTCTCCAACCCTTCTGTAAAATTAGAAGAAAAATGTCTTATTGTGGGTAAATTAATCCATAACTTTTGAACTGCAGTCTATAGTAGTTTGAGGATGTGTGTCGCTGGAGACATGCACTATTTCACTGCTGTCTGTTAATTATTTGTATTCGTCTGCCCTCGGCTTTAATTTCTGATATCATATGTATAT
Organism: Oncorhynchus masou masou; assembly: GCF_036934945.1. NCBI lineage: Eukaryota > Metazoa > Chordata > Actinopteri > Salmoniformes > Salmonidae > Oncorhynchus > Oncorhynchus masou. Next base: position 51,283,173 of record NC_088223.1, read on the forward strand.
TTAGGTACGGGCCTCTGACTTCAAGGATACGCAGTCATAAAGTTTAGCAATTTTTTTCATATATTCGGACGCCTCTAGTTTCACATTGCAATCTTCATTAATTTGTTTTAACCGTGTGGATGATACTTCCCTCGAAAAAAAAATCCAGGGAAATATGATCGACATTTCAGATAGTCTACGTAGTCCTCCTGTGATGCGCGCGTTGTCACTCTCCACTGGATAGCATCCAGAGATTGATTTATGAAACGCCATAATATACTTGCTTGCATAGGCGAAAGAAAAAAGACGAATGGATCAGCCAAAAATAAGTCCCTCTCATTCTATCGAGTTAGGGAAATAACGTAGGCTAAACGGCCTGGATTAACTCCCTCCGGGGAAAATCCTGCTAGTGCAAGTGCATGCAATATGACAGCATTTATTATAGCGTTCGCAATTACATCTAGGCCCATTCGGAATGTCAGGTTCCGTCTCTGCACATTATTTTCCAATTTCAGTCATTTACTTACGAATTTTCAATTTATGTATGGTCAGGCTTCGTTCCGTTCCTGGTCGTTAGTCCCACTCTGGAGTCACATGCTGTTAAAACTGGACATCTTGAGGAGTGCAGTACCAACCTCAACATCCGTACTCAGCATCCGTTCTCTGACTCTCCAACAGCTTTCAGTGCCACGAGAGTCAGTTGATGCCGCTGCGCCTTCGCGCCTCCAATAGGGGATGGAGCCTACTATCCGGATGAATTCATGGCCAAAGGGGAGAAACGTCAATATCCAGGAATGGTTACTATAGGACTTTAGCCTTCAAATAGTTTACTGGGAGTTCATTCCAATTATTTCATTAATATAATGTAGCATTACATGATTTGTAGATAGGCCCTTCTTTACCCATTCATTTGACCATGGTTAATATGTGATGTGTGCTTTCTCTATATTCATCAATATTGATCAGTTGTTTTATTCACAAGGTATTTGAATAAAGGCATACAGTGCCTTCAGAAAGTATTCACACCCCTAGACTTTTTCCACATGATTGTGTGTTATAGCCTGAATTTAAAATTGGTCTACTTGGTCCTCCTGTGAGGTCCCCGGAATTCACCCCATAAGCTTCTGCTGACTGTTTTTACTGGTTTTTACAAATGTTCCAATTTTTCTTCCAATTTGACAGAGTATTTTGTGTCGATCGTTGACAAACAGTTTTTTTTTTACAATCACAGAAATGTTAATCCCACCTTGTACCACAAAACGTGGAAAAGGTCCAGGGGTGTGAAGACTTCCTGAAGGCACTGCATGTCTAGCAAGTAGACTTACACCTCAACTCTGTTTATTATTCGTCTCCCTTACCTCACCTCGCTCATCAACTCATCCCTGACCGCTGGCTACGTCCCTTCCGTCTTCAAGAGAGCGAGAGTTGCACCCCTTCTGAAAAAACCTACACTCGATCCCTCCGATGTCAACAACTACAGACCAGTATCCCTTCTTTCTTTTCTCTCCAAAACTCTTGAACGTGCCGTCCTTGGCCAGCTCTCCCGCTATCTCTCTCAGAATGACCTTCTTGATCCAAATCAGTCAGGTTTCAAGACTAGTCATTCAACTGAGACTGCTCTTCTCTGCATCACGGAGGCGCTCCGCACTGCTAAAGCTAACTCTCTCTCCTCTGCTCTCATCCTTCTAGACCTATCGGCTGCCTTCGATACTGTGAACCATCAGATCCTCCTCTCCACCCTCTCCGAGTTGGGCATCTCCGGCGCGGCCCACGCTTGGATTGCGTCCTACCTGACAGGTCGCTCCTACCAGGTGGCGTGGCGAGAATCTGTCTCCTCGCCACGCGCTCTCACCACTGGTGTCCCCCAGGGCTCTGTTCTAGGCCCTCTCCTATTCTCGCTATACACCAAGTCACTTGGCTCTGTCATAACCTCACATGGTCTCTCCTATCATTGCTATGCAGACGACACACAATTAATCTTCTCCTTTCCCCCTTCTGATGACCAGGTGGCGAATCGCATCTCTGCATGTCTGGCAGACATATCAGTGTGGATGACGGATCACCACCTCAAGCTGAACCTCGGCAAGACGGAGCTGCTCTTCCTCCCGGGGAAGGACTGCCCGTTCCATGATCTCGCCATCACGGTTGACAACTCCATTGTGTCCTCCTCCCAGAGCGCTAAGAACCTTGGCGTGATCCTGGACAACACCCTGTCGTTCTCAACCAACATCATGGCGGTGGCCCGTTCCTGTAGGTTCATTCTCTACAACATCCGCAGAGTACGACCCTGCCTCACACAGGAAGCGGCGCAGGTCCTAATCCAGGCACTTGTCATCTCCCGTCTGGATTACTGCAACTCGCTGTTGGCTGGGCTCCCTGCCTGTGCCATTAAACCCCTACAACTCATCCAGAACGCCGCAGCCCGTCTGGTGTTCAACCTTCCCAAGTTCTCTCACGTCACCCCGCTCCTCCGCTCTCTCCACTGGCTTCCAGTTGAAGCTCGCATCCGCTACAAGACCATGGTGCTTGCCTACGGAGCTGTGAGGGGAACGGCACCGCAGTACCTCCAGGCTCTGATCAGGCCCTACACCCAAGCAAGGGCACTGCGTTCATCCACCCTGGCCTGCTCGCCTCCCTACCATTGAGGAAGTACAGTTCCCGCTCAGCCCAGTCAAAACTGTTCGCTGCTCTGGCCCCCCAATGGTGGAACAAACTCCCTCACGACGCCAGGACAGCGGAGTCAATCACCACCTTCCGGAGACACCTGAAACCCCACCTCTTCAAGGAATACCTAGGATAGGATAAGTAATCCTTCTCACCACCCCTTAATGATTTAGATGCACTATTGTAAAGTGGCTGTTCCACTGGATGTCAGAAGGTGAATTCACCAATTTGTAAGTCGCTCTGGATAAGAGCGTCTGCTAAATGACTTAAATGTAAATGTAAATGTCTACAATAGTTTATATTCTTACATGCATTTCTCAAAGTTACAGTAGCCCATGTTATATGAAACATGTCCATGCAAAAAACAAATCATGCACGTGCAAAAATGTAATATGCATTTTCCCTTTTTAAATATTTATTTGGACAGAATAAGGATAATACATAATGCAATCACACTCTTACATCAAGGACAGCACTGTAGAGAAATCACAATTAGCTAAGTGATTGTAGTCATCCACCCCCACTGAGATGTTGATGATTTTTATCCATGATACTGTGGCTGATGAGCATCTCCACAGTTCCTCTACTGACCATCTGTCACCATCTGCCTGTCAAGGTGAGAACGAGCATTCCACATTATCTCCATATAGAGCCTGTTGTTTTCACTGGAAATGCATGCAATCAAACTATTTAAAAACACGTCAATAGCTGAGTTTACACATTACCGGTATGTAAGCTGTGCTCTTTGTTAAATGCTTTTAGTGTCATTGCCGCTATCTATGGTAACAGTTGTCTTAATAGACTCACATAGCCACAGAGCGGTCGAACATCAGGTGTCCCATATCCATGTAATACTGAGCATCTGTTCGGAGAGCTGTCCAGTACTCATTGGCCTTGGGTAGAGAGAGTAATAATATAATGTGAGTGCAAACACATGCATGCATTTACACAGGTAGAAATCCTGGACTTGTCAAAATCAATACAAAATTCTAAATCCATACATAAAATACACCGATAGATGTGGCACCTTTTTTCAATAGTGTAACCCCACTGGTTCTTAGAGTGGTTGGGATCCCAGTATCCCGATGGTCTCTTCAGTCTGATGAATCGCTTTGCTTCCTCTTCCTTCATGAATGGAGCATCGAAAACTCCTGTTCAAAATGTTAGTTTTGCACTTTCCTGTTCAATAATTTATTAAATACAGTATCCTTGAGATTACTGCAGATCAGCCATTTCAAAATGTACCAAAACATTTCATATACACACTTACCACTGAGGGCAAAACTAATCCAGATGTTCATGTTTCTGACCTGATGAAATAAGATAAATACAGTTGTGTAAACGACTAAAACAGAATGTGTTTTGTTGCAGTTAACACAGCTATTCTCATTAGTATTGAGTCTACTTTTTCACCTGTAACTGCATGGATCACTTACCATCTCGTTCTGTTAGGTGACCTAAACTGGGATATGCTTAACACCCCGGCAGTCCTACAATCTAAGCTAGATGCCCTCAATCTCACACAAATTATCAATGAACCCACCGGGTACAACCCTAAATCTGTAAACATGGGCACCCTCATAGATATTATCCTGACCAACTTGCTCTCAGCGATCACTGCCTCATTGCCTGCATCCACTATGGGTCCGCGGTCAAATGACCACCCCTCATCACTGTCAAACGCTCCCTAAAACACTGCGATCAGGCCTTTTTTATTTTTTATTATTTAAAAATATATATTTTTAACCCCTTTTTCTCTCCAATTTCGTAGTTTCCAATTGTTAGTAGTTACTGTCTTGTCTCATCGCTACAACTCCCGTACGGGCTCGGGAGAGACGAAGGTCGAGAGTCATGCGTCCTCCGAAACACAACCCAACCAAGCCGCACTGCTTCTTAACACAGCGCGCATCCAACCCGGAAGCCAGCCGCACCAATGTGTCGGAGGAAACACTGTGCACCTAGCGACATGGTTAGCGTGCACTGTGCCCGGCCCGCCAGAGTCGCCGCTAGTGCGCAATGAGCCTAGGATATCCCTACCAGCCAAACCCTCCCTAACCCGGACGACGCTAGGCCAATTGTGCGTCACCCCATGGACCTCCAGGTCGTGGCCGGCTGCGACAGAGCCTGGGCTCGAACCCAGAGTCTCTGGTGGCACAGCTAGCACTGCGATGCAGTGCCTTAGACCACTGCGACACCCGGGAGGCCCGCGATCAGACCTTTCTAATCGATCTGGCCTGGGTATCCTGGAAGGATATTGACCTCACCCCATCAGTAGAGGATGCCTGGTCATTCTTTAAAAGTAATTTCCTCACCATCTTAAATAAGCATGCCCGTTTAAAAAAATGTAGAACTAAGAACAAATATAGCCCTTAGTTCACTCCAGACCTGATTGCCCTCGACCAGCACAAAAACATCCTGTGGCGGACTGCACTAGCTTCGAATAGTCCCAGCGACATGCAACTTTTCAGGGAAGTCAGGAACCAATACACTCAGTCTGTTAGGAAAGCAAAGGCCAGCTTTTTCAAACAGAAATTTGCATCCTGTAGCTCTAACTCCAAAACGTTTTGGGACACTGTAAAGTCCATGAATAATAAGAGCACCTCCTCCCAGCTGCCCACTGCACTAAGGCTAGTAAACACTGTCACCACTGATAAATCCACGATTATCAAGAATTTCAATAAGCATTTCTCTACGGCTGGCCATGCTTTCCTCCTGGCTACCCCAACCCCGGCCAACTGCTCTGCATACCCTGTACCTACTTCCCCTGCAGCTACTTTCCCAAGCCTTCCCACCTTCTCCTTCACCCAAATCCAGATAGCAGTTGTTCTGAAAGAGCTGCAAAAGATGGACCCGTACAAATAAAAACTATATGCCGCCATTGTTGCAACCCCTATTACCAGTCTGTTCAACCTCTTTCGCATCGTCCGAGATTCCTAAAGATTGGAAAGCTGCCGCGGCCACCCCCCTCTTCAAAGGGGGTGACACTCTAGACCCAAACTGTTACAGAACTATATCCATCTTGCCCTGCCTTTCTAAAGTCTTCGAAAGCCAAGTTAACAAACAGATCACTGACCATTTCGAATCCCACCGTACCTTCTCCGCTGTTTAATCTGGTTTCTGAGCCGGTCACGGGTGCACCTCAGCCACGCTCAAGGTACTAAACGATATCATAACAGCCATCGATAAAAGACAGTACTGTGCAGCTGTCTTCATCGACCTCGCAAAGGCTTTCGACTCTGTCAACCACCGTATTCTTATCGGCAGACTCAACAGCCTTGGTTTCTCAAAAGACTGCCTCGCCTGATTCACCAACTACTTCTCAGATAGAGTTCAGTGTGTCAAATCGGAGGGCCTGTTGTCCGGACCTCTGGTAGTCTCTATGGTGGTGCCACAGGGTTAGATTCTCACGCCAACTCTTTTCTCTGTATATATCAACAATGTCGCTCTTGATCCACCTTTATGCAGACAACACCATTCTGTATACATCTGGCACTTCTTTGGACACTTAACAAACCTCCAAACAAGCTTCAATGCCATACAACACTCCTTCCGTGGCCTCCAACTGCTCTTAAACACTAGTAAAACTAAATGCATGCTCATCAACCGATCGCTGCCCACGGGGCGGCAGAGTAGCCTAGTGGTTAGAGCGTTGGACTAGTAACCGGAAGGTTGCAAGTTCAAACCCCCGAGCTGACAAGGTACAAATCTGTCGTTCTGCCCCTGAACAGGCAGTTAACCCACTAGGCCGTCATTGTAAATAAGAATTTGTTCTTAACTGACTTGCCTAGTAAATTAAAGGTAAAATAAAATAAATAAATAAATAGAAACGCCAGCCCGACGAGCATCACTACTCTGGATGGTTCTGACTTAGAATATGTGGACAACTACAAATACCTAGGTGTCTGGCTAGACTGTAAACTCTGCTTCCAGACTCATATTAAACATCTCCAATCCAAAATTAAATCTAGAATGGGCTTCCTATTTTGCAACAAAGCCTCCTTCACTCACGCTGCACAAACAATAGTACGCAAGTATAAACACCTTGGGACCACGCAGCCGTCATACCGCTCAGGAAGGAGACGCAATCTGTCTCCTAGAGATGAACGTACTTTGGTGCGAAAAGTGTAAATCAATCCCAGAACAGCAGCAAATGACCTTGTGAAGATGCTGGAGGAAACAGGTACGAAAGTATCTATATCCACAGTAAAATTAGTCCTATATCGACATAAAATGAAAGGCAGCTCAGCAAAGAAGAAGCCACTGCTCTAAAACCACCATAAAAAACCCAGACTACGGTTTGCAACTGCACATGGGGACAAATATTGTACTTTTTGGAGAAATATCCTCTGGTCTGATGAAACAAAAATGGAACTGTTTGTCCATAATGACCATCGTTATGTTTGGAGGAAAAAGGGGGAGGATTGCAAGCCGAAGAACACCATCCCAACTGTGAAGTACAAGGGTGGCAGCATCATGTTGTGGGGATGCTTTGCTGCAGGAGGGACTGGTGCACTTCACAAAATAGATGGCGTCATGAGGGGGGGAAATTATGTGGATATATTGAAGCAACATCTCAAGACCTCAGTCAGGAAGTTACAGTTTGTTCGCAAATGGGTCTTCCAAATGGACAATGACCCCAAGCATATTTCCAAAGTTGTGGCAAAATGGCTTAAGGACAACAAAGTTAAGGTATTGGAGTGGCCATCACAAAGCCCTGACCTCAATCCTATAGAACATGTGTGGGCAGAACTGAAAAAGCGTGTGCGAGCAAGGAGGTCTACAAACCTGACTCAGTTACACCAGCTCTGTCAGGAGGAATGGGCCAAAACTCTCCCAACTTATTGTGGGAAGCTTGTGGAAGGCTACCCGAAATGTTTGAACCAAGTTAAACAATTTAAAGCCAATGCTACCAAATACTAATTGAGTGTATGTAAACTTCTGACCCACTAGGAATGTGATGAAAGAAATAAAAGCTGAAATAAATTATTCTTTCTACTATTATTCTGATATTTCACATTCTTAAAATATAGTGGTGATCCTAACTGACCTAAGACGGGGAATTTTTACTAGGATGAAATGTCAGGAATTGTGAAAAACAGAGTTTAAATGTATTTGGCTAATGTGTATGTAAACTTCTGACTTCAACTGTATATTATATATATATATATATATATATATATATATATATATATATATATATATATATATATAATCTGTTAAAGGGAGTTCTGGTAACAGTAGCAGAAATAAGTGAGATTTACCTGAAGCTGTTGCTCTGTGGCATGCGTGAGAGGCTCTGGTCTCCAGAATCTCACAAACAGATGTCAAGGGGACAGGACTTTTTGACAGGGCTTGCAGAAATCCCCAAGGAATGAATACCATTAAGCTTGCAAGGCACTGTAGCAACCCGTTTCTGTGCTCGAGCTCAGATAGAACTAGGCCTTTCACAGAAACTTGTCTGGCTGGGCTGGTGCTCGCCATCTCTTAAAAACAAGTCTAGCACTGACACCCACATAGTAGAGATCCTGTACAGACACTTTGATTCTACTCTGAATGTAAACTAATTGCTTTTTTTAACTGTAAAAGGACAAGCCTTTCAGTCTTGAAAGCAAGTACACAAGTATACAAAACATTAATGACAGACTGAACAGGTGAAAGCTATGTTCCCTGATTGATGTCACTTGTTAAATCCACTTCAAATCAGTGTACTGTAGATGAAGGGGAGGACACACTTTAAAGGAGGATTTTTAAGCCTTGAGATAATTGAGACATGGATTCTGTACAGTGCCTTTGGAAAGTATTCAGACCCCTTGACTTTTTCCACATTCCAAATCAAATCAAATCTTATTCGTCACATAAACACGGTTAGCAGATGTTAATGCGATTGTAGCGAAATGCTTGTGCTTCTAGTTCCGACAATGCAGTAATAACCAATGAGTAATCTAACCTAACAATTCCACAACAACTACCTTATACACACAAGTGTAAAGGGATAAAGAATATGAACATAAAGATATATGAATGAGTGATGGTACAGAACGGCATAGGCAAGATGCAGTAGATGGTATTGAGTACAGTATATACATATGAGATGAGTAATGTAGGGTATGTAAACATAAAAGTGGCATTGTTTAAAGTGGCTAGTGATACATGCATTACATAACGATGGCAAGATGCAGTAGATGGTATAGAGTACAGTATATACATATGAGATGAGTAATGTAGGGTATGTAAACATTATATTAAGTGACATAGTTTAAAGTGGCTCGTGATACATTTTTTACATCAATTATCCATTATTAAAGTGGCTGGAATTGAGTCAGTATGTTTGCAGCAGCCACTCAATGTTAGTGGTGGCTGTTTAACAGTCTGATGGTCTTGAGATAGAAGCTGTTTTTCAGTCTCTCGGTCCCTGCTTTGATGCACCTGTACTGACCTCGCCTTCTGGATGATAGCAGGGTGAACAAGCAGTGGCTCGGGTGGTTGTTGTCCTTGATGATCTTCATGGCCTTCCTGTGACATTGGGTGGTGTAGGTGTCCTGGAAGGCAGGTAGTTTGCCCCCGGTGATGCGTTGTGCAGACCACACTACCCTCTGGAGAGCCTTATGGTTGTGGGCGGAGCAGTTGCCATACCAGGCGGTGATACAGCCCGACAGGATGCTCTCGATTGTGCATCTGTAAAAGGTTGTGAGTGCTTTTGGTGACAAGCCAAATTTCTTCAGCCTCCTGAGGTTGAAGAGGCGCTACTGTGCCTTCTTCACCACGCTGTCTGTGTGGGTGGACCAATTCAGTTTGTCCGTGATGTGTACGACGAGGAACTTACAACTTTCTACCCTCTCCACTACTGTCCCGTCGATGTGGATAGGGGGGTGCTCCCTCTGCTGTTTCCTGAAGTCCACGATCAGCTCCTTTGTTTTGTTGACATTGGGTGAGAGGTTATTTCCCTGGCACCACACTCCCAGGGCCCTCACCTCCTCCCTGTAGGTTGTCTCGTCATTGTTGGTAATCAGGCCTACTACTGTTGTGATGTCCGCATACTTGATGATTGAGTTGGAGGCTTGCGTGGCCACACAGTCATGGGTGAACAGAGAATACCGGAGGGGGCTGAGAACGCATCCTTGAGAGGCCCCAGTATTGAGGATCAGCGAAGTGGAGGTGTTGTTTCCTACCTTCCCCACCTGGGGTCGGCCTGTCTTTAAGTTCAAGACCCAATTGCACAGTGCGGGGTTCAGACCCAGGGCCTCGAGCTTAATGATGAGCTTGGAGTGTACCATGGTGTTGAATGATGAGCTATAGTCAATGAACAGCATTCTTATATCGGTATACCTCTTGTCCAGATGGGTTAGGGCAGTGTGCAGTGTGGTTGCGATTGCGTCGTCTGTGGACCTATTGGGGCGGTAATCAAATTGGAGTGGGTCTAGGGTGTCAGGTAGGCTGGAGGTGATATGGTCCTTGACTAGTCTCTCAAAGCACTTCATGATGACGGAGGTGAGTGTTACGGGGCGATATTTGTTTAGCTCAGTTACCTTAGCTTTATTGGGAACAGGAACAATGGTGGCCCCCTTGAAGCATGTTGGGACAGCTAACTGGGTTAAGTATTGATTGAATATGTCCGTAAACACTCCCGCCAGCTGGTCTGCGCATGCTCTGAGGACGCGGCTGTGGATGCCGTCTGGGCCTGCAGCCTTGTGAGGGTTAACGCGTTTAAATGTTTTACTCATGTCGGTTGCAGTGAAGGTGCGTCCGCAGGTTTTGGTAGCGGGCAGTGTCAGTGGAACTGTATTGTCCTTATTTAGTCTGTCTGGGATCAAGACATCCTGGTCCGCGACGGGGCTGGTTTTCTTTTTGTAATCCGTGATTGACTGTAGACCCTGCCACATACCTCTTGTGTCTGAGCCGTTGAATTGTGACTCTACTTTGCCTCTATACTGACGCTTAGCTTGTTTGATTGCCCTGCGGAGTGAATAGCTACACTGTTTGTAGCTTCCGGTCACCTTGCCCTGGTTAAAAGCAGTGGTTCGCACGAATGCTGCCACCAATCCACGGTTTCTGGTTTGGGAATGTTTTAATAGTTGCTGTGGGTACGACATCGCCGATGCACTTGCTAATGAACTCGCTCACCGAATCAGCGTATTCGTCAATGTTGTTGTTGGATGCAATGCGGAACATATCCCAATACACGTGATTGAAGCAAACTTGAAGCATGGAATCAGATTGGTCGGACCAGCGTTGAACAGACCTGAGTGCGGGGGCTTCCTGTTTTAGTCTCTGTCTATAGGCTGGGAGCAACAAAATGGAGTCATGGTCATTTTGTTTAGGTTACAGCCTTATTCTAAAACTGATTTGTTTTATTCCCCTCTTCATTCTACACACAATACCTCATGACAGAGCAAAAACTGTTTAGAAATGTTTGCTAATATAAAATAAACTGAAATTACATTAACATACAGTACCAGTCAAAAGTTGGCACCTACTCATTCAAGGGTTTTTCTATATTTGTACTATTTTCTACATTGTAGAATAATACTGAAGACATCAACACATGGAATCATGTAGTAACCAAACGTGTTAAAAAATATATATATATATATTAGATTTTTCAAAATAGCCACCCTTTGCCTTGACGACAGCTTTGCACACTCTTGGCATTCTCTTAACCATCTTCACATGGAATGGTTTTCCTTTCCAAGTCTTGAAGGTGTTCCCACATATGCTGGTAGCCATGCTGGTTAAGTGTGCCTTGAATTCTAAAGAAATCACAGACGGTGTCACCAGCAAAGCACCCCCACACCTCCTCCATGCTTCACAATGGGAATCCCACATTTTTTAGATCATCCATTCACCTACTCTGCGTCTCACAAAGACACAGCGGTTGGAACCAAAAATATTACATTTGGACTCATCAGACCAAAGGACAGAATTCCACCGGTCTAATGTCCATTGCTCATGTTTCTTGGTGTCCTTTAGTAGTGGTTTTCTTTGCAGCAATTCGACCATGAAGGCCTGATTCACGCAGTCTCTGAACAGTTGATGTTGAGATGTGTCTGTTACTTGGAACTCTATGAAGCATTTATTTGGGCTGCAATTTCTGAGGCTGGTAACTCTAATGAATGTATCCTCTGCAGCAGAAGTAACTCTGGGTCTTCCTTTCCTGTGGCGATCCTCATGAGAGCCAGTTTCATCATAACACTTTAAGAAATTTTCAAAGTTCTTTAAATGTTCCGGATTGACTGACCATGTCTAAAAATTAATGAATGGACTGTCGTTTCTCTTTGCTTATTTGAGCTGTTCTTGCTATAATATGGACTTGGTATTTTACCAAATAGGGCTATCTGCTGTATACCACCCCTATCTTGTCAAAACACAACTGATTGACTCAAACACATTGAGGAAAGAAATTCTACAAATTAACTTAACAAGGCACACCTGGTAATTGAAATGCATTCCAGGTGACTACTGGTTGAGAGAATGCCAAGAGTGTGCAAAGCTGTCAGAAGCAAATGGTGGCTACTTTGAAGAATCTCAAAAATAAATATATTTTGATTTAACACTTTTTTGGTTACTACATGATTCTATATATGTTATAGTTGATGTCATCACTATTTTTCTACAATGTAGAAAATAGAATGAGTAGGTTTGTACAAACTTGACAGGTACTGTAAGTATTCAGACCCAATAGTCAGTACTTTGTGTAGGCACCTTTGGCAGCGATTACAGCCTTGAATCTGCTTGAGTATGACTAAGTTTAGCACACCTGTATTTGGGGAGTTTCTCCCATTCTTCTCTGCAGATACTCTCAAACTCAGTCAGGTTGGATGGGGAGCATTGCTGCACAGCCATTTTCAGGTCTCTCCAGAGACGTTCAGGGAGACATTCAGAGACATTGTCCCGAAGCCACTCCTGCGTTGTCTTGGCTGTGTGCTTAAGGTTCTCCTTCTGGAAGGTTCTCCCATCTCCACAGAGGAACTCTGGAGATCTTCAAGTGACCATCGGGTTCTTGGTCACCTCCCTGACCAAGGCCCCCCGATTGCGTAGTTTGGCTGGGCAACCAGCTCTAGAAAGACTTGGTGGTTCTACACTTCTTCCATTTAAGAATGATGGAGGCCACTGTGTTCTTGGGGACCTTCATTGCTGCACATTTTTTTGGTACACTTCCCCAGATCTGTGCCTCGACACAATCCTGTCTCGGAGCTCTACGGACAATTCCTTTGCCCTCATGGCTTGGTTTTTACTGACATGAACTGTCAACTGTGGGACCTTATTTAGACAGGTGTGCTCCTTTCCAAATCATGTCCAATCAAGTTCTAGAAACCTCAAGGACAACCAATGGAAAAAGGAAAGGGTCTAAATACTTAAGAGATATATACAGTGTCTTGCGAAAGTATTTGGCCCCCTTGAACTTTGCGACCTTTTGCCACATTTCAGGCTTCAAACATAAAGATATAAAACTATTTTTTTGTGAAGAATCAACAACAAGTGGGACACAATCATGAAGTGGAACGACATTTATTGGATATTTCAAACTTTTTTAACAAATCAAAAACTGATAAATTGGGCGTGCAAAATTATTCAGCCCCTTTACTTTCAGTGCAGCAAACTCTCTCCAGAAGTTCAGTGAGGAGCTCTGAATGATCCAATGTTGACCTAAATGACTAATGATAAATACAATCCACCTGTGTGTAATCAAGTCTCCGTATAAATGCACCTGCACTGTGATAGTCTCAGAGGTCCGTTAAAAGCGCAGAGAGCATCATGAAGAACAAGGAACACACCAGGCAGGTCCGAGATACTGTTGTGAAGAAGTTTAAAGCCGGATTTGGATACAAAAAGATTTCCCAAGCTTTAAACATCCCAATGAGCACTGTGCAAGTGATAATATTGAAATGGAAGGAGTATCAGACCACTGCAAATCTACCAAGACCTGGCCGTTCCTCAACTTTCAGCTCATACAAGGAGAAGACTGATCAGAGATGCAGCCAAGAGGCCCATGATCACTCTGGATGAACTGCAGAGATCTACAGCTGAGGTGGGAGACTCTGTCCATAGGACAACAATCAGTCGTATATTGCACAAATCTGGCCTTTATGGAAGAGTGGCAAGAAGAAAGCCATTTCTTAAAGATATCCATAAAAACTGTTGTTTAAAGTTTGCCACAAGCCACCTGGGAGACACACCAAACATGTGGAAGAAGGTGCTCTGGTCAGATGAAACCAAAATTGAACTTTTTGGCAACAATGCAAAACGTTATGTTTGGTGTAAAAGCAACACAGCTCATCACACTGAACACCCTATCCCCACTGTCAAACATGGTGGTGGCAGCATCATGGTTTGGGCCTGCTTTTCTTCAGCAGGGACAGGGAAGATGGTTCAAATTGATGGGAAGATGGATGGAGCCAAATACAGGACCATTCTGGAAGAAAACCTGATGGAGTCCGCAAAAGACCTGAGACTGGGACGGAGATTTGTCTTCCAAGACAATGATCCAAAACATAAAGCAAAATCTACAATGGAATGGTTCAAAAATAAACATATCCAGGTGTTAGAATGGCCAAGTCAAAGTCCAGACCTGAATCCAATCGAGAATCTGTGGAAAGAACTGAAAACTGCTGTTCATCAATGCTCTCCATCCAACCTCTCTGAGCTCGAGCTGTTTTGGGAAAAAATTTCAGTCTCTCGATGTGCAAAACTGATAGAGACATACCCCAAGCGACTTACAGCTGCAATCGCAGCAAAAGATGGTGCTACAAAGTATTAACTTAAGGGGGCTGAATAATTTTGCACGCCCAATTTTTCAGTTTTTGATTTGTTAAAAAAAGTTTGAAATATCCAATAAATGTCGTTCCACTTCATGATTGTGTCCCACTTGTTGTTGATTCTTCACAAAAAAATAGTTTTATATCTTTGTTTGAAGCCTGAAATGTGGCAAAAAGTCAAAGTTCAAGTGGGCCGAATACTTTCGCAAGGCACTGTATATATACACACACACACACACACACACACACACACACGCACTTTGTCACTATGGGGTATTGTGTGTAAATTGCTGATTTCTATTTTAATCAGTTTAGGAATAAGGCTGTAACGTAACAAAATGTGGAGAAAGTCAAGGGGTTTGAATACTTTCCAAATACACTGTGTGCCATTCAGAGGGTGTGAATGGGCAAGACAAAATATTTAAGTGCCTTTGAACGGGGTACGGTAGTAGGTGCCAGGGGCACCTGTTTGTGTCAAGAACTGCAACACTGCTGGGTTTTTCACATGTGTGCATCAAGAACAGTCTACCACCCAAAGGACATCCAGCTAACTTGACAACTGTGGGAAGCATTGGAGTCAACAATGGAGGTCAGCATATCTGTGGAACGCATTCGACACCTTGTAGAGTCCATACCCCGACGAATTTAAACTGTTCTGAGGGCAAAAGTGGAGGGTGGGTGCACCTAAATGTAAGGAAGGTGTTCCTAATGTTTGGTATACTCAGTGTATATGTTAAGAAATGAGATTCACTTGAAATGGCTAATTTAAAAAATAAACTAAAATGAAACCTTTCAGATAGGTATGAGATTAACAAACCAACGTGTTAGACCTATCCATATATTTTGTTACTTTATTTATTGGCATAAGCGTCAGATGGTATTGCTTGTTATCATCAATAAACAGATATGACCAGTGTTTCGGTGAACTAGCCCATCAATTCTGCCACATAATGATATCACCTATAAACATTTCACTGTGATATGGAACATGACATAAATAAACTTAGTTCACAAGATTAAACATTTAGGATCTAGGTTGTGAGATGTTGGAAACCAACCAGAAAAACCTGGCTTTAACCAGCAAAACAGAACGTTTACTATACTACACAGGAAAATCTAAACATGGGCTGCTCTCTACACGGCAATGTTTTTCACCTAACAACTCCCCAAAAACGTGCTTTTGTGCCAGTCACTCAAACCAGGCTAACATCTCATGATGCTACTGTTCAATTGTTTCTTTGAGATCTGTGTCATTTTGGAATAGGACCCACGAGCAACAAAACCCATATGAACTGAGCCAACATTGAAAGTAACATAAGTTGAATCTACATAAAGTTCTTCATACATGAGTTGTCATGCAGTCAATATGCTGTTCTGACCTTGTGTGCAAAGTCAAATGGCACGGACAAATCAATACGAAAATAGATATGTTCTTTCAGCAATGGAACCAAAAGCGCAAATACGGACAGCATGGGAAATGAGAAGTGCATGGAAATCCCCCCCTAGAAATCTATTCTGCTGGAGACATGTTACATAGCGAAGTGCCTAAAATACTAGTGACATTTGCTGCCTCCTACTGGTCTTTAAGTGCACATGCATGCATAAAGGCACAACTGCCCATGACACCTGTATTTGTTGGGAGTAAAATAAATGTTTGCTCGCAGGTGGACGCAACACACCTGTACCTGATGTGCTATTGTAATGTGAGCCCTACTCATTAACGGTTTAACGAAATCACTATCAAACCACATTGTGAGAATAAAATAAAAAAATTCACAGAAATCCCAATAAGTTTGGGAGAAGTGTGAACAAAGTGGCATGGCACCAGTAAATAAAAATCCCAACAAAAGATATGGAGAGAGCCAGGAGAAAGTGTACGAGCTCCTTTTCTTCACAGTATGTATTTTGTAAAGTAGCACCTCGATTTTGTAACGCATCAGGAACAGCAGTTCTAGTGCAGGAAAGTTGGGACAGGGGTGGTAGGTGTCACCCATAGCATGGTCCAGTTTTGGCCAATCAAACCAAAGTGGTCAGCTTGTCTATTAGGTCATCGATGGTGTAGACTATGAGCTTGATGTCCTCCTTTTCTGCCATGCGGTGCTGGCCATGCTTGCGCAAGATGACGTCAACGTCGTTGCTCAGCACACGCTCGGCTAGCTGCATGGAGATGTGCCAGGGCACATCCTGGTCCTTCATCCCATGGATGAGCCTCACCGGGCAGGTCACTGGAATGGGGCTCTGCAGAACACAGTGCTGCTCTGCCTCCTTCAGGAACTCTGTGGTGAACGTGATGGAGCCCTCCTCGTTGTGTTTGGTAGGAACCACCCACTGCCCCTTCTCTTCAATCTCCTTCCTCGCCTAGAATGACAGACAGGTGGCATTTAGACAAAATGCTTGAATTAGATTCTGGAGGTGGAGACATTATCTAAGATGGCAACCATTTTAAAAAGTTCTCAGGGAAGATGTTTTAATTATAATGCCATCTGAATTTTGTTCTTGCAATTTCAAGACTAACTGCATGCATTTCAGAATTAAGGATTTTTTGTTCCCTTTCTTTTGAACCCTCCTTCGGTTTGTTGTTATGATCCATTTAATTAAGTGTCAGCCATGAGGGGAAAAGTGGTCTGTATAGAGCTTTAAAGTTATTGACAACTCAAGATGGCTGACTGAACGCTGACTCACCTCAATAGGAAGTGTTTTGAAGACCGTTACAAAGTGGTCAGCTGCTGTAGAGATGCCAACCATGGCCGCAGTTCTTTCTGGACGAGCTATGGCTGCCAGGCACATCAGCCAGCCGCCCATACTAGAGCCAACCAGAATCTGCAACACCAGAATAATTATCTGGATCAGAAATTACCCTCTAATGATAGCATGGATATCCCTAGTGTAAATAATGCATGCATGGAGGAACCAAAGGCTTCTGCAGGACAAGTAGAGGTATAATAACCTAATATCCTCCACATGGCCATCAGGGCTAGGTTTATTACTAACTCAGTGGTCAATTCACACTGCAATCTGTAACAGTTTTACAAACTACCATCCCACTATTATACATGAGTCTGTGCAGGTCTATTGCAGGTAATACTACTTTGTATTACACTGGTTGACTACAATTCATCTCATCATAGAAAACAGAGGGAATCGCCTTACTTGTGGCCCCTCCACAAGCTCGTCCAATACATATAGAACATCCCTCTTCCAAGTGCCAACAGTGCCGTCTACCATCTCACCTTCAGATGACCCACAGCCTGTATAGTCAAACCTGGGAAAGACAAAGGACTACATCATCATGATATGAGCAGCCTAGAACTCAATGAGAGCAATGCAGACAGACAAAAAAATAAACACAATGGCAACAAGTCCTGACCAACTCAAAGAATGACATGTATACATGCATGAGTGTAGAGAGAGATCAGACAGCTCTATTTTTCATGACTGAAAACGCTATAGCTAATTTACCTTAGGTAAGAGTGGCCTAGTGATTGGCAGAACTCCTCAAGGGCTTCTGCTTTCTTCCCTCCCATGTTCGAGGCAAACCCTGGCAAGAAGACTACACCTGGGCTCTTCCCCTTCACTTTTCTATAAGCCAGCTTCGGCAGGTCAGGGCGTGCTGCATACTGCACTGTAGACGACTTGTGTCTCACTCCTGGAAAACAGAAACATTACAACAACGTTTTGCATACATTTCCCCCAAACCATTGGGTCAATCTTGAAATACATGATTTCACTCAATGACACAGCTAGCCATGCCCATGTGACTTGGAGATGGTGGTGCTTTTACAATGGTTTGGGGTTCCAATTTGTATGCGTCTTGTCAAGTGTTGTAGTCCAGTCTTGAGATCACAGAGGGTCTCGGATGCAATTTTACTCATCCAGTGAAGACTCGCCATTTCTTCCCAAGACCAGGGGCCTAATTTATAACCGTTGTAAATAGCTGTGTGCCCTATTTCTGAAAAGACTGCGCACACACACAAATTGAGATTTATGAACCATATACACATGCATGTTTCCCGTTAAATCAGACTCGATGTTCATGTGAGCACAGTTTTACAAGCCTTCTAACTCCATCTGAAAAACATCCATCATTCACCTTTTATGGTGACAATAACACCCTTCTTTGCTGTAAACTATGGAAGTATTGGAATTAGGCCTAGACGGTATCTAAAGGAAGTAGCAATGCGAACTGGATCAAATATCTTGAGGTATTGGCAGAATGTTTTTTGCAGGGGCATTTGCTGTATCTGACTGTTTCAGAAACACAAAAACAATTGCTAATTGTTTTGGACCTGTAAACATATGATTTGCATTTACTTTTTCTCTAACCTAAACATGTTGCTGTGCCCTCGAATTCTGAAACATTGACCACGGCCAGCAGAGCAAATGAACTGCAGCGGTAGCCTACACACTTCAATGCAAAAGATCCACTGTATGTTCACCTGTCTAATTCTACTGTTGGCCTGTGTTATAAACTGTGCTCCCTTTCGGATGCATCAAACAAAAACAAATTATAATAGCTTATCTAATAGGCCCAATTAAATTAGATGCGTTGTATGGCTACTTTGTGAATATAAACTCATCATGGCCATATGAGGAAATCAGTCAATTTAAATAAATTCATTAGGCCCTAATCTATGGATTTCACATGACTAGGAATACAGATATGCATCTGATGGTCACAGATACCTTAAAAGAAAAATGGACTTACAATGGGCCTCAGGATCTAGTCAAGCTATCCCTGTCCATTCAAATTGCCATCAATAAAATGCAATTGTGTTTGTTGTCCGTAGCTTATGCTTGCCCATTCCATAACCCCACCGCCACCATTGGGCACTTTGTTCACAACATTGACATCAGCAAACCGCTCACCCACACAACGCCATACACATGGTCGTACTACCAAATTCTCTAAAATTACATTGAGGCGGCTTATGGTGAGAAATTAACACTACATTCTCTGGCAACAGCTCTGGTGGGCATTCTTGCAGTCAGCGTGCCAATTCCATGCTCCCTCAACTTGAGACATCTGTGGCATTGTGTTGTGTGACAAAACTGCACATTTTAGAGTGGCCTTTTACGGTCCCCAGCACAATGGGTCACCTGTGGAATGATCATGCTGTTTAATCAGCTTCTTGATATGCCACACCTGTCAGGTGGATGGATTATCTTGGCAAAGAGGAAAAGCTCACAAACCAGAATGTAAACAAATGAGTGATTTTTGTTGTTGAGAAATACGCTTTGTGCGCGTATGGAACATTTCTGGGATAATTTCAGCGCATGAAACCAACACTATATGTTGCATTTATGTTTTTGTTCAGTGTATTGCAGTATAACAAGTATAACACCATGAGTCAGAAAAGGTGAGGAATTTATTCTGCAATGATCATGGAAATATATTTTTAAACATGTGACTATTTCTAATTATTTTTGGATCCAAAGAAAATATATAGGCGTAGATTTTTGCTCTCCTCACTAACGGCAAATGAATGCAACTTCGTATTATATTTAGCTACCCGTTATTTTTTTAATGATTAAGCGTGTCATCATACTGTATATTCCTATTTGCCCAAGTCTACTCCTAGGCTACTTTTGCATTCTTGAAATGCAATACCTAAACCACTAGAAACTGTGCGTACGAATGGTCTAAAGATTGCGGGAGGAGAAGCACATTCTTACGTCAAGATACATCAAGAGTTTCATAAATGCCAACTTCTGCATGATAACTGGCACACGCATGTTTTGGGGCATACTTTGTGGTTATGCAAGGTTTCAAAATGATGCCCCAGTGGAGTAAAAAAATAATAATAATTATCAGCCCCAGTTCAGTCAGTGCACAAAAAAGTGCTTTGCCAAGCCAGAGATCCACACTCATTTCATGACATGTATATCTTATAGCCTATTAAAATCTGGGCTTTCTACATTACTGTCCTTTACTTTTGTTGAAACATGTCCTTAAACCTTGTCACGCTCTTCAGAATTTCCTTGCTTCCCTAGAAGCCCAGGGCAAATTGTAAGTTTATCATGGTCTGTATCTATCCTTTACAGACCATGGTTAGTGATAATTTGAAGGGTGACCATTTGCCCTCAATACATACTTCCACCATTCTGAATGGCTATAAAATCCATATGTTCCCCTCGGTCTTGGGAGGTCTCGAACAACACTGGTCTTGTCACACCTTTGACTAATCATGGTCTGTTCTGACTAGCTAGCTAATGGTGCTTTCAAAACAACTCGGAAACTGAATATTTTTGCTTTTGTTGCATAGAGCCTCCTATTGGTCAATTCTGATATTTTCCAAGTGGGAAACTCGGAGCTCATTTTCTTACAAAGAGTTTCCGATTAATGACTTGTCTTGAAAGTGTCATAATATTAACAACTGATGAATAGCTGCTGGCGAGTTAGCCAAGTTAGCTGCAGGCTTGCAATAGCTAGGTAGCTACTTGTAACTAACTAGCTAGCTGCAGGGTGGGATGCAGCTGGCTGATGAAACTATGGCACTAAGACCACACTTAATGAGCTGTATAGGGCTATAAGCGAACAAGAAAACGCTCATCCAGAGGCTGCGATCCTAGTGGCCGGTGATTTTAAGGCAGCACGTCACCTGTACAACTAGAGGTAAAAATAATTTTAATCAACACTCTAGACCACCTTTACACCCTACCCCACACACACAAAGCTCTCCCACCATTTGGCAAATCTGAAGCGCTCCATACAGAAGTGGTCCGATGAAGCCGTTGCTAAGCTCGTTTCGCTAGCAGAGAAGTTGGGCTGTCACGATACCAGTATTATGATACTCTGAGGTATCGTGGCAAGGAAGCAAAACATGAAGTGGACAACATTTGAGGAAAACTGTCCTAATGTTGGAAACAAGCAGCCTTGTGTCACCCAGAATCACATTTATTTTCCAAGAACACAATATATTTACACACGATAGGTTTTATAGGATCAAAGAGTAAAGTCAGCTTCGTGTTTTCCTTTTTTCCATGGAAAAGCAGGTATCCCAGTATCGTGACAACCTTAGCAGAGACTGGAATATGTTCTGGGACTCATCCAATGGCATTGAGGAGTATATCACATCATTCACTGGCTTCATTAATAAGAGCATTTGTCAACATCCCAAAGTGACTGTACGTACATATCCCACCCAAAAGCCATGGATTACAGGCAACATCCGCACTGAGCTAAAGGCTGGAGCTGTCGCGTTCAAGAAGCCGGTCACAAACCCGGACAAAAAAAATACCGCTACGCACACCGACGAACCATCAAACAGGCAAAGCATCATTACGGCACTATGATGGAATCCTACTACACCGGCTCTGATACTCGGATGTGGCAGGGCTTGCAAACAATCACGAATTATAAAGGGAAACCCAGCAGCGGGCTGCCAAATGACACGAGCCTACCAGACAAGCTAAATGCCTTCTATGTTTGCGTCGAAGCTAGCAACACATGTCAAGGCAACTGCTACTTTGAAGAACCTAAAAAAATATATATATTTTGGTTTGTTTACCACTTTTTTGGTTACTACATGATTCCATGTGTTAGTTCATAGTTGTGATGGTCTTCACTATTATTCTACAATGTAGAAGATAGTAAAAAATAAAGTAAAACCCTTGAATGACTAGGTGTCCAAACTTTTGACTGGTACTGTATGCGTGAACTCCTTTTCTTTCCTCACTCCCTTTCCACATTTCCTAGCTCCCCTTTATTCCTCCCTCTTTTCCTAGATTCATTTCCCCTCGCTTTTCCTCCACTACTCCTTGCCTAGCTCCCTTTCTACTGGATGTTGTTAATCATTGGGAAGGAGGTAAGGAAAGGAAGCTAATACAGCAGGATAATGAAACTAGGTGGTCCTGTGTGGCTCAGTCGGTAGAGCATGGCGCTTGCAACGCCAAGCGTAGTGGGTTCGATTCCCGCTGGGGCCACCCATATGTAAAAGTAGTGGCCCCAGCCGACTTGTAAGTCGCTTTGGACAAAAGCGTCTGCTAAATGGGATATATTAGGTACTGAGGAAAGGGAGTGGGGAAAAGATGGGGAAGGATGATAGTTATCTTCCTTCCCTAACTCCATTTCCTAACAGACTTGGGGTTTGAAGCAGTGATTTTGTAGAAACATTGATTAATTTTGAAAATCTGTCTCGTTAGCTTGTCAGTAACAACTCAATGTTTTTCGTTATGTATTTAGCTACAGTAAGCAAAAGTTAGCTAACTAGATTGCTAGCCGCTAACGTTAGCTAGCATTGGGCAGAGATTAGAAAAGGAATCTCTGCTTTAGGTAGCTAAGTTAGCTGTTACTTTGTTCACTGTATTTTGGTTGTAAAGTTAACGTTAGCGACACCTGCATAAGTTGTTTGTGGATGACTGGAATAATTATACGTTTAATAGTTGCAACATAAATCAAACGTGTATAGTAACTAGCTACTCACCGGAAAACGTAACAGGTTTTCTTTGGACATGTAACGTTAATTGGAAAATCCTGCTGAAATGCCTTGCTAGTGGAGACGCCATTCTGTACTGCGACGGAGGGGTGAGGAGGACAAGACTCCGACTGAATAGTTCGACTCCTGCCACACCCTACACTGGAGGGAAAACGTGGGTTTGTGTGATCTTGCGAGCTAGCTGCTTCTTCTTGTTCACTGGTATCATGGAGTTCGCACATTTAGTTTGTGTATGCCGCCATCTACTGTGCGGGGGTGTGTGGTCGAGCACGTTATATTTTGTAAAACCTCATTACACCCAAGTACTTTTCTGCAGCTGCCACCGCAACATATATTTTCTGTAATTTACATTCCATTTCTGCGGTACAGTTGATAACCTTGGCAATGAATGCTAAGAAGCTAACTTTACTGAAGCAGAAATTCATATCACTCTGTATTGGCTTAGGTCTACTACTCACCCTTGACCCATTATCCCCTACTCTTCACTGCCTCGCAGCATATGACACCTGTTCTGCTCTGACCCTGGCAACCTCAACCTGTCTCTCTTGCACGAGCACTTCTGATCCCCAGCAACATGGGCACCCCCAGAATTGGCACATACAGTTTTCTCCTCTGATACTACACATTCCTTTATCCCATGCCCTCCTGCACACTTCTCACATCTCAGAATCTCCCTCCTACACACTGCTGCAACATGACCATAAGCTTGGCATCTGAAACACCTTAGTGGGTTCAGCACAAAAGTTCTCATGGGATAACTGACAAATCCTAACAAGTCCATATTGAGCTACCTTCACCGATTTAACAGTTCCCAAATTATTTTCTACCCATCCTGAGACTACATATAGGTCAGCCAAAAGGCAGGGATCCACGTCGTCCATGGTTATCCTTTGCATGACCATTGGGGTGAGGCTCTTACTCAGAGGTCTTCACCACACCTGCCACCACAGGTAATTCATCCTCATGCTCGTCAGGTTCAATTTCTGAGCCATCAAAGACAGCAGGGTACGGTTTGTATTTGGTGCAATTCTCCCTGAACACACATCTTCCCGCTGCACTCGGCTCTTCTTCCTCGCTGTCCATAACCACATCTATCCAATCACCACGTGCATGCATGCCTTCATCCGCTGTATTGTTTGCAGAACACGCACTGAGGGCCTTTCTCCAATACCCAACTTCTGTTCCTTAGCCCAATTTACTAGTCTGGCTATCCCTGGCCTCTCCCTGCTCACAAAATGTGGGCTGCTCTATATCTTAGAGCCTTTAAAATGGCAAACCAATCGAGCTAGTTAGCTAGCCTACTGAAAATTCTGCCCACTTGAGCTGACCAGGAAAAAACTCTGGGCCCTAATGTTGCTTTTAAGACAACTGGGAACTTCGGGGAAAAAACGAGATCAAATCCTGAGGCTACGTGAGGCTTATTTGATCTAATAGAAGTTTTGTAAGGGTTAGGTTGTTATGAATCCACTGCTATAAGTGGGTGCACATGGCATTTTGACAACTTAAAAAAAAATTACTTTAAGTGGTTGTGCCTGTTGTCGTAGAGATAGAAAGAGGACTCATCATGGATATAACCCGCTTTAATGTACTACTTTAAAATGTACTACTTTAAAATGGAGATCGCCTCGGTGCTGCACATGCTGTCACAGACGTTATACCAATTTCAAGTAGGGTAAAGAAATGTGTAGAGTATGTATATTAGTGGTATACAATTGAGTCTGTTCCATATCTGACCATACTACTGTGGTGAGATCCGTAGGAATACTGCATTAGGAGCACTTATTTCAAACAGTGTTCCGTAAGCCACGCCCCAGTGGGCAGAGCTAGGCATGTTGCACTGGGACACGTTTTAATATGATGAAAAGCCTCTTAATTTACAATGGGGTGAACTGAGTGGAGGGGAATCGGTTGTCCTCTTGGAAGATGGCAGAAATGGAAAAATGGAGGAAAATGTAACATATGAGTAAATTGCACATAACTTTTGGAAGCCCTGGAAAAGGAAATTGAATGTGATGAGAGTAAGGATGAATTAAATGCGGTGGCAGGTGCAGTGATGATCGCCGAGAAGGAGCTGAGTGTAGAGGGAAGCGTTGTGATGAGAAAGGTTGGCGTCAAGTGCAAAAAGAGGGATATGTGTTCCAGTAGTTCAGAGATTGAACCTGAAGTGAGTGAAGATTAAGTACCTGCAGTGAGGACCACTGAGTTCGAGCCTCATCCCGATGATGACAAGGATGATTCCGGCCCAGTGGGAGTGAGATTTGTTGAGAGAATGGATCCTTGTATTCTGGCTGATCCATATGTCGTGTCAGGTTTGGTGGAGAAGAAGTTCAGGACTGTCGAGTCGGTGAAAGTAAAGAGAAGTGGACTCGTGATGATTTATTGTTTCTTCTGTTCAGAGGGAACGGGCACTCTCGCCCAAGTGACTCGGGACAAGAACTGTGACTTGCTTTGCTCTCCGGACCAGGGTGCCGCTGAAAGGAGGGTGGCATTAAGTGATCAGCTGAAATGGAAGATTCCTGGTGTCTGTGATGCCTGCCATTTGGTGCGACGCAGATCCAGTGGAAAGCCTGGTGAACGGAGAAGACATTGTCTGTCCTGCTGAGTTGTGATGCAGTGTCTTTGCCTGACAAGTTCAAGTTAGGATGTCAGTTATCCTGTGAGAGCTTTGGTTCTGAAAATACTACAGTGTTTTAGGTGCCAAGCTTATGGTCATGTTGCAGCAGTGTGTAGTAGGGAGACTCCTAGATGTGAGAAGTGTGCAGGAGGGCATGGGACAAAGGAATGTGTAGTATTAGTGGAGAAAGTTATGTGTGTTAGCTGTGGGGGTGCCCATGGGGCTAGAGATTGGAGGTGTCCGGTGAGAGAAAGGCAGGTTGAGGTTGCCAACCCAATCCCAAAAAAGAAGAAGAAGAATTTACAATGGGTCTGCCGTGGTTCTGTGTGGCCTAGTTAATCTAATATATTTGAGACTAGTGTATTGCAGTTCATTTTGTCTTTGACTTAATAAGTAAAATATATTTGAGTAGTTAACAGGGAAACAACAACAAGTCCCAGACAGTTTGCAATAGAACATACCAGAGGGGGCATCGTTTACTAGGCTACTTATTGGGATCATGGTCACCACCAGTGTTTGGAATACATTGAGTTTGTTGACAAAACAGACCATGGGACACCTTTTCACACAGAGATTTATTTGTCAAAGGTCTGCAGTGGGTCTGTGTAAACTCTGCGATTATATTGGAGACAGGTTTATAGCAGTCAATGTCATCTATTAATTTACTGTTATAGTACACAGAACAAAAATATAAATGCAACATGTAATGTGCTGGTCCCGTGTTTCATGAGCTGAAATAAAAGATCAAAGAAACGTTCCGTGCACACAAAAAGCGTGTTTGTTTACATCCCTGTTAGTGAGCATTTTATCCTTTGTCAAGATAATCCATCCAGCTGACAGGTGTGGCATATCAAGAAGCTGATTAAACAGCATGCTCGTTACATAGGTGCACCTTATGTTGGGGACAATAAAAGGCCACTCTAAAAATGTGCAGTTTTGTCACACAACACAATGCCACAGATGTCTGAAGTTTTGAGGGAGCATGCAATTGGCATGCTGTTAAGGGAATTTTTATGAATGATGACTAATTATGTGTACATTTCAATCAGGACTGACTAGTCCAAATGCTATTATGTACTGTACATGTATGAATTTTCTCTCTTGCTCCCATTCCCAATTGTATATAATATAGTCAGTAGTTTAGAACAATGCCTTGATACAAATGAATGAACTATCTCCAGATGGCAGGGACGGACTATTTTTACATTTACATTTAAGTCATTTAGCAGACGCTCTTATCCAGAGCGACTTACAAATTATCTCCAGACTGTCTAGAATGCTTATCTACACTGACTGACCTTGGCTTTAGGCGAGGAGGGAAGGCTCGAGAACTATAGGGCCTCTCTACCATTGTCAAGAAGAGATAGAACATTTAGAAAACGCTGATGTCATTTTCAGTTTATAACCTGTGGTAAAATGTGTATGAAGGCAGTACTCTCTTGAATTAAACGCTGTTACCCGACTTTTAAGACCGGGGCTCTGTCCATTCTTATAAATTAAGGGTCTTACAAACCTCTTAATGCATTGACAGAGTGTTTAATTTTGATTGGGAAATAAAACAGAGGAATTTAGAATTCCTTCAACACATGCTGACTGCAAAAATGTCCAGAGTTGTTGCCAGAGAATTGAATATTAGTCTGTCTAGCGTAAGCCGCCTGCAACATCGTTTTAGAGAATTTGGCAGTACTTCCAACCAGCCTCACAACTGCAGACCACGTGCGGAAGAGTATTTCTGTCTGTAATAAAGCCCTTTTGTGGGGAAAAAATATTCTGATTGGCTGGGCCTGGCTCCCAAGTCGGTGTGCCTGTGCCCTCCCAGGCCCATCCATGGCTGCACCCCTGCCCAGTCATGTGAAATCCATAAATCAGGGCCTTATCATTTTATTTCAATTGACTGATTTCCCTATATGAACTGTAACTCAGCAAATTCTTTGAAATTGTTTGCATGTTTTGTTTATATTTTTGTTCAGTATATTTCTAAGTAGCAGCCATATCAGCCAGGGAAACTAATTGTTCTCACTTTATGATAGAACATTTTTCTGCCTGACTGTGGCGCTCTTTACCTGAATTGTAAGGATTTTC
This sequence comes from Oncorhynchus masou masou, assembly GCF_036934945.1. NCBI lineage: Eukaryota > Metazoa > Chordata > Actinopteri > Salmoniformes > Salmonidae > Oncorhynchus > Oncorhynchus masou. The sequence continues at coordinate 51,310,700 of NC_088223.1, forward strand.
TTGTGAGCACAACAAAACTACTTATTTAGCTCAAATAGAGATATCATTAAATGTTGTTTTCTTTGAAAAGATGGGCTGAGTTGAGAATAGAACATTCCGTTTTCTGCCTGAGTGTGGCACTATTTACCACAATTTTCTGGATTATTTTGTGACCAGTACAAAACAATATACTTATTTTACTCAACTAGAGATTTAAATAAATTGTGTTCCTTTGAAAATATGGGCCTGGCTGACATAAAAGACAAAAAAACATTAAGGGGAAAGGATCTACAGACACAGAGGCTGGTAATCTTTCTGCACATCTCTTTATTTACAATGCTCAACAAAGGATCAATTACCGGTGTGATCATATAGCCTACCTCAATTTTTTAAATCGAATTTAAAAAAATGTCCCAAACAACAATGCATTGGCAAGGCAATTCAAGCGAAGCAAATATGCTGTGATAATGTATTGGACCTATAGCTTACTGCACAAACCTCATTGCTACAATACTGTTTTAATTGGTCAATGTTGCATAGGCTTACGTTTCTTAAGTCGTGTTAAAAAAATGTGCTTGCATTTTAACTCAGAAAGTGATCTTGACTCAGAAAAGGTTGGTACACCGCTGTTCTACACTTTTCCCTGTCAACACTATCAACGTTTGCCTTTACTATGGCAATTGTGATTGAATCACGCGATAGTAGCAGCTTTCAATGCAAAATACCGAAACAAAATTTACTATGCAAGAGATTTTGTTGTAGGCATAGCGCATCCGAGTAGGATTCTATTGAATTGACATGCACTCCTCAGCCTGCACTCTACACAGACCGATGAGGCAAAAACAATCAGAGCTGCAGTAGGCCTATATGCTAATAGACCATTACCATATACGGATCTGTGCCATTTACTTTGAACTGGATTGTGATTACATCATAAGCGGTTATGAGTATAGGCGCTTGTTTTGAGATCAAAGGGAGAGCTGCATGTAGCCAGCCACTTGTACTCATTTTGATCATATAATTTGCTAGTTAGTGAGTTGTTAGCCCAGTTATAGATAACTTGTAGTCAGCAATAGGGGAGTGATTGCTTCCTATAAGAGCACAAAACGTGTACATTTCTAGACATCTTTGAAATGCCAGTCTGGTAAAGAGCTGTTTTTTTGTCTTAAATGGGCAATGTTGTATTTTGAGATAGGCTTGAATAAGCCAAGTAGCCAATAGGCAGAGGGTAGCATAATGTGTCTGATTCTCTGTAATAATGGTATGAGAATAATAATGCATTTTATTTTGTAAAAGTGGTTTCTTGCATCAAACAACACAACAGCATTTTCAGTCACCTCCTTGTCTGAATGACAAGTGGATAAACAGGTCAATGTCAAGCCCTGCATGTTTTTTTTCAAAGGTCTCATGGAATGTAGGCCTACATTGAACACCACACATTCATTGGCTGCTACAGTGGGCTGATTGAACAGCTATTTCCATGTTAACATGTTATAAGATGCATTTGCTCCATTTTCTGATGATAAGAAACTCTGGTTCTCCCACTTAAAAGGATGAGAGAGGCCTGTAATTTTCATCATAGATACACTTCAACTATGACAGACAAAATGAGAAAAAAAATTCCAGAAAATCACATTGTAGGATTTTTAATGAATTGATTTGCAAATTATGGTGGAAAATAAGTATTTGGTCAATAACAAAAGTTTATCTCAATACTTTGTTAAATGCCCTTTGTTGGCAATGACAGAGGTCAAACGTTTTCTGTAAGTCTTCACAAGGTTTTCACAAACACTTGCTGGTATTTTGGCCCATTCCCCCATGCAGATCTCCTCTAGAGCAGTGATGTTTTGGGCTGTTGCTGGGCAACATGGACTTTCAACTCCCTACAAAGATTTTCTATGGGGTTGAGATCTGGAGAGGCCACTCCAGGACCTTGAAATGCTTCTTACGAAGCCACTCCTTCATTGCCCGGTCGGTGTGTTTGGGATCATTGTCATGCTGAAAGACCCAGCCACGTTTCATCTTCAATGCCCTTGCTGATGGAAGGAGGTTTTCACTCAAAATCTCACGATACATGGCCCCATTCATTCTTTCCTTTACACGGATCAGTCGTCCTGGTCCCTTTGCAGAAAAACAGCCTCAAAGCATGATGTTTCCACCCCCATGCTTCACAGTAGGTATGGTGTTCTTTGGATGCAACTCAGCATTCTTTGTCCTCCAAACACGACGAGTTTAGTTTTTACCGAAAGTTCTATTTTGGTTTCATCTGACCATATGACATTCTCCCAATCTTCTTCTGGATCACCCAAATGCTCTCTAGCAAACTTCAGACGGGCCTGGACATGTACTGGCTTAAGCAGGGGGACACGTCTGGCACTGCAGGATTTGAGTCCCTGGCGGCGTAGTGTGTTACTGATGGTAGGCTTTGTTACTTTGGTCCCAGCTCTCTGCAGGTCATTCACTAGGTCCCCCCGTGTGGTTCTGGGATTTTTGCTCACCGTTCTTGTGATCATTTTGACCCCAAGGGGTGAGATCTTGCGTGGAGCACCAGATCGAGGGAGATTATCAGTGGTCTTGTATGTCTTCCATTTCCTAATAATTGCTCCCACATTTGATTTCTTCAAACCAAGCTGCTTACCTATTGCAGATTCAATCTTCCCAGCCTGGTGCAGGTCTACAATTTTGTTTCTGGTGTCCTTTGACAGCTCTTTGGTCTTAGCCATAGTGGAGTTTGGAGTGTGACTGTTTGAGGTTGTGGACAGGTATATTTTATGCTGATAACAAGTTCAAACAGGTGCCATTAATACGGGTAACGAGTGGAGGACAGAGGAGCCTCTTAAAGAAGAAGTCACAGGTCTGTGAGAGCCAGAAATCTTGCTTGTTTGTAGGTGACCAAATACTTATTTTCCACCATAATTTGCAAATAAATTCATTAAAAATCCTACAATGTGATTTACTGGATTTTTCTGTCATATTTGAACTGTACCCATGATGAAAATTACAGGCCTCTCTCATCTTTTTAAGTGGGAGAACTTGCACAATTGGTGGCTGACGAAATACTTTTCTGCCCCACTGTACATTAATTTCACATCTCCACAAACTTCAAAGTGTTTCCTTTCAAATAGTATCAAGAATATGCATATCCTTGCTTCAGGCCCTGAGCTACAGGCAGTTAGTTTTGGGTATGTCATTTTAGGCGGAAATTGAGATGTAGGGTCCTTTCCAGGAGAGGTTATTAAAGATAATATATTGAGACATGCACATTACAATATTAGCTGGTAAAGCAAGCACACAGTGTCCTTCGCTCCCGCTTGCGGAAACACCTACCCTCGCCATCATCGTTAACAAAACCGCGGGAAAACAGTGCCCGCCTCTTCTTCTTCTGTGAGGTTAATCGGCGGTTGGCATCCAACGTTATGGTGCATTCCCGCCATCTACTGTACTGGAGCGCCTCTCGCCTATGTAATGGAGTCATAGCATAAAGATTGACGAATAGAAGTATAAAGAGGGGTTCCTGCAGATGCAGACATTTTATGTTTGTGCTTTTCTAATAACTCATGTATGTGTAGTATTGCTGTGTTCTTCTAATAACCCATTTCTGTGTTCATGCAAGTGACTGATTAAACAAAACCTCACTATCAGTATCTGCAATTTGGCAGTACGCCCAGACCCTTGTTTTGAGAAAGGGATATCTGAGTTTCAAGGTCTCAGCTTAGAGAGAAGAAGCCTTGTGAGGTATTGGTCTGTCACATGCATGAAGCAAGCTTTAATGTGCATTACTGAAGAGTGATGAATAACCTAAATTATGCAAATATCACCTGTATGTACAGTGCCTTGCGAAAGTATTCGGCCCCCTTGAACTTTGCGACCTTTTGCCACATTTCAGGCTTCAAACATGAAGATATAAAACTGTATTTTTTTGTGAAGAATCAACAACAAGTGGGACACATTCATGAAGTGGAACGACATTTATTGGATATTTCAAACTTTTTTAACAAATCAAAAACTTAAAAATTGGGCGTGCAAAATTATTCAGCCCCTTTACTTTCAGTGCAGCAAACTCTCTCCAGAAGTTCAGTGAGGATCTCTGAATGATCCAATGTTGACCTAAATGACTAATGATGATAAATACAATCCACCTGTGTGTAATCAAGTTTCCGTATAAATGCACCTGCACTGTGATAGTCTCAGAGGTCCGTTAAAAGCGCAGAGAGCATCATGAAGAACAAGGAACACACCAGGCAGGTCCGAGATACTGTTGTGAAGAAGTTTAAAGCCGGATTTGGATACAAAAAGATTTCCCAAGCTTTAAACATCCCAAGGAGCACTGTGCAAATCTACCAAGACCTGGCCGTCCCTCTAAACTTTCAGCTCATACAAGGAGAAGACTGATCAGAGATGCAGCCAAGAGGCCCATGATCACTCTGGATGAACTGCAGAGATCTACAGCTGAGATGGGAGACTCTGTCCATAGGACAACAATCAGTCGTATATTGCACAAATCTGGCCTTTATGGAAGTGGCAAGAAGAAAGCAATTTCTTAAAGATATCCATAAAAACTGTTGTTTAAAGTTTGCCACAAGCCACCTGGGAGACACACCAAACATGTGGAAGAAGGTGCTCTGGTCAGATGAAACCAAAATTGAACTTTTTGGCAACAATGCAAAATGTTATGTTTGGCATAAAAGCAACACAGCTCATCACAATGAACACACCATCCCCACTGTCAAACATGGTGGTGGCAGCATCATGGTTTGGGCCTGCTTTTCTTCAGCAAGGACAAGGAAGATGGTTCAAATTGATGGGAAGATGGATGGAGCCAAATACAGGACCATTCTGGAAGAAAACATGATGGAGTCTGCAAAAGACTTGAGACTGGGACGGAGATTTGTCTTCCAACAAGACAATGATCCAAAACATAAAGCAAAATCTACAATGGAATGGTTCAAAAATAAACATATCAAGGTGTTAGAATGGCCAAGTCAAAGTCCAGACCTGAATCCAATCGAGAATCTGTGGAAAGAACTGAAAACTGCTGTTCAACAATGCTCTCCATCCAACCTCACTGAGCTTGAGCAGTTTTGAAAGGAGGAATGGGAAAAAATGTCAGTCTCTCGATGTGCAAAACTGATAGAGACATACCCCAAGCGACTTACAGCTGTAATCGCAGCAAAAGGTGGCGCTACAAAGTTTTAACTTAAGGGGACTGAATAATTTTGCACGCCCAATTATTCAGTTTTTGATTTGTTAAAAAAGTTTGAAATATCCAATAAATGTCGTTCCACATCATGATTGTGTCCCACTTGTTGTTGATTCTTCACAAAAAAATACAGTTTTATATCTTTATGTTTGAAGCCTGAAATGTGGCAAAAGGTCGCAAAGTTCAAGGGGGCCGAATACTTTCGCAAGGCACTGTATATAAGAGAACTAATGGGACTGCCCCTGTAGAGCTCCTGATCGACATGTGTACTTGGTGCATTGAGTTGGTTGGTTGTAGCCCACCACACTCAATCTTATTTGTCTTCAGAAGTGAATCCAAAAACATCTAGTATAGACTGTTTTTTTTATTGTATCTCACCAGAACAGACAACTGAAAATGTGGATGTTAGTGATCTTGACTACATTTTCACACTACCACGGCCACTATGACAGGACAACAATATATATCAATTGTCATAGGCCTAGATACAGCATAATTTCTACTGCAACAGGCCTAAATGTCTACTGTCATTTTGAAGTTGGCCTATCCAAAACACATTTTTGTCAAACTTTTAAAAATTATAACAGTTTACTCCCAGTTTCAGCCTTAACATGTATTGTTTGAAATCAAGTCTACCTCCATATCCCCACAGAAATATTCATCTGTAAACTCCTAACTCATTCGGCCTATCATAGGCCTAACATATCTATAATTTGGAATGCTCCTCCTCTTTACATAGGCCGCCTATGTAAGGAAGAGGAGCATTCCAAATAAAGTGTTGAATAATATCGTCACTAGATGACGCTCCTACTCCAGTCTGTGGCCAGCACGATTTGTTTCCTTCCCTGACGATGAGCAGAGACTGACAACATATTTCACGTACAATTTCTGTGTTTTGACATAAGTATTTGTCCTAGGAAGCTACATCCAATGATGAGTCTAGGCCATTGTGAATGTGGTTATCAAACGTCATATATTGGGATTAAATAAAGGCCTATATTGCTGCCTGTCATAAAATCTCCCCATTTCTCTTCAGTCTCTCTCTCAGATTTGTTTTACGTATTCTGCTAGTGTCGGGAAGGGTATCATACACTGTTAGGTACACCACAAAAGGCTGATAAGCGAGAAAATGCAACAAGATAATCTATTGTGACAGCTGTCATTCCCTGGCGGCATGTGCGAATTCTCGTTTCCAGATAATTTTCTTGTTATGACATTCCGGTAAAAAAAACTGCTTAAAGAGGTCTATCACCTCGACGCTAAATTCAAAATGATGACTGTAGTAACCCCCCCTCCTTCTCCATAGTGAAAACAAATGAGCAACTTCGGCAGTTTGCGTCAAGACTCATGACTAATTCGCATATTTAAATGTGACCGGGCGAAACATGCCCATTTGACCGCAGCCAAGCGCGCTTTGTCAGGTTAGAAAGATTTCAATAGAATATGAGGTAGTGAGAATTGTTCAGCTGTGCAAAATTCTACCAAAAGGATACATTTAGAGATTGTAACAGTTCGGTATACACTTGAGGTACATGCGGGCGGAAACGTGAGTGTCACATTATTTTTGCACCCTATGGTATTGTTCTCATGTCTCTATATCGCTTACAAAGGTTAACTTAAAGCTCAGTTCCAATTCAGCGCAGCTCATTATTTTGCGAAGCCTTGACATTGCAGGTGCAGACACCAATAGCTGCAAATTCTAGTTCCCTATATACTGAACAACAGTAGAACTACATGTTGCAGATTTAGAAGGGTTAGGCTACCGTTAACACAACAATAGACTTCATTAACTGATTTCACTATTTAAGGCTAGGCCAACTAGGATATTATATAATAGGAAAAGTGTTGCGTCATTTCTTAAGTGTCGCGCGCACTCTCTCTCTCTTTCTCTCTCTTTCACACACACACACACACACACACACACACACACACACACACACACACACACACACACACACACACACACACACACACACACACACACACACACACACACACACACACACACACACACACACACACAATGATCTATGTTCTATGTTTGTGGAATTAGGTTGTCGATCCTAAATTAAAGGCTATTGGGCTTATGGCTATATCTTCAAAGAAAAATGAAACGACGAGTGACAGGCTGACGGCCAAATGGGATTGAGTTTACCAAGGTCATGATCGATGACTACTGACCTATCGTGATCGATTACCTGACTGGGTGCGTCGCCACAATCAGAACCATAGCCGTTGACCCTGTCTCCCTGGATGGCCCCAACCATCGGCCCCGTATACCCGCGAGCCAGGACCTCTGAGGGCCTCGATCTCCATGCAAGTCTAGACATTTTAAACCAAACTTAGTGAAATGGAAAAAGATCTCATTACACAGTTGCAATCTGGACTCTAATAGACTGGCTCGGAAACCATCATTACAACAGCCCGGAGCAAATCGCTTAAAAACGAACAAAAACAGCCCATATGAAAGCCGTCGTGAAAAACTATTTATCTTCGCTCCCATGAAGTTCACTGGCTGTTTTAGCTAGAGTAGGCTTAAAACATATATATATATATTAGCCAACACGATTATATATAAAGGTAGCCTAATTTGTTTTGAATAGCCTGTATAAGGTCAAAGTAAGATGGAAGTAGATCACTTGTATAATAGCCGATCGCTTTTTGCAGTAGGCTAAGGTTTTTTTCTCACGTGGATGCTTTCCCATATCCAAACGTAACATTGTTCATTCAGATAATGGATCCATTGTTCTAGCAGAGAACAACAAATTATTCACTAAATATGTTATTGGTACAAGGCAAGAAAACATTTAACTCCCTTTTCAGAAATAAAGTGGTAAAGATATAGCATATAGCCTTGCCCAGTGATTCATAATCATTCTTGATGTACAAAGCTGAGGATAGAAAAAATACACCGTGTGCTCTATGGTTTTTCTTTATAATTGTATGTAAATAACATGTATTTTTTTTAAATTAAGAATATATCATCTATTACGATGTGTTAGCAAAATGATGTTGCATAGTATTTGTGTATATATTTGATTAAATATAGTGTTTAAACTTGATTTGAATGTGTAGTGCCGCAGCGAGCCACGCGAGTCCAAATGAGCTCTCATTGAGAAGCCACGTGTCCGTTGCCAAAGCCTCTCCAACTTAACCACCTCCATTGTAAGAGTAACCCACATCGGCAGCGTCCCTCCACATAAAGGGATTTGCAATTTCAAGATATTCCAGCTTAAATGTTTTTGACAGTTCCCTCGCTTTTGCTTCGGCTTGGTTATTTTAACTGTGCCAAATGGGTCACCTTGGGTAGCTGTCTGCGCGCAAAGGGCTTTTGCGCGCATTCAGTCTGAATTTTTTCCAACTTTCCTTGACGGGGAAACCAGCTGCTGGTCGTGAAAAGACGGCTTATTAATTGTCCTTTGTCATGCAGAATTTCTTGATTTCTAAAGAAACGTACAAAGGCTCTTTTTTTCAGGATTCAAGTATTTTGTTTCGTGCGCATTTTCAAACCATCGAATCAGCTGCAGCGCCGCACCGTCTACCAGACTCAGGTACTGACGGCCTGCTCCCTTTGTCCACGCATAATGCTCTTGTAAATCGGACAGACTGATTTGTTACAAGCTGCTCTTTTAATCTGATAGATAAGAGACATGTCTAAGAAAAGCCGTAAATGAAAAATTAGTTGGAATAAAGACAAGGGCGAGTCTGCTAGATGGGCGCCTGTTGACTCAAGCGGTCCTCGAGCGTCGGGTAGCCCTCTCAGCAGCCCCGTCAAGGTCACGTCAACAATTCGCTTTTCTTCTCTTAAAAAGACACTGTAGCCTTTTTTGCTTCAATGAATTGATCGGCTCAAAATTAAGAATAAATAAATTGAGCATTTGGAGCACTGGGTTTATAAGCTCCTCCAGGGCGCATACCCCCGGGCTATTGAATGGATAAAGGGCGCTTTGGACGCAAAATTGGGCTCTATGGTACAATTAACAAAATGGCCTAATCCCCTATCTTAACAAATGCTAATATTGGAGTTTTGTTAAAATGTTTAAGTGAACAATTAAAGGAAAGTTTACAAGTGCAACTTCTCGCCCAAAGGCACAATAACGTGAATAATTTAGTGAATGTGCAGTCCTAGATGAGTCTTTGTTGTTACCGAGGGCTGATGATAAGTTTTTTGGAGAAGTAAATAGCATTCAAATCCTATTTCAATAAATGTAATGTAGTTTTGAGAAGCCAGTAATGAACAAGGAAAACATATGGCGCGAATATAGCAGGCTTATTCACAGTCTTGGCCCCATTGTCACTCCATGGTCTCCAAAACCACGCGTTTTTTAAATATTTTTATATTTTTATATCTAGTCAGTTGATATGCATTCTCTCTATATTAGTATTTTTTTCATCATTGCTTTTTGGCAGAACTGTCCCTAAATGTAAGCAGCAACGTGGAGTAGATATATTTGAATGTATTTCAGGAATGACATAAAGCCTAACACATAGGCATAGTTATAGCCTAGTTGTCTTGAGAATTCAATTATCAGGAATAAAAACAACCTTGGAGATCAACGAGCTTACCAACATAATTACAGATCAAAAGGAATTATATGGATAGCATATGAGCCTTTATCTTAGCATATTTATTTAAATGTCGCCAACACAGTGATGAATGTATTCACTTGCTCACTTTCATTCACTCGTTAATACACCCCGTAGTGGTTATTAACTCCCTCGCACGAGACGGACCAGGACATTGAGATGAAGCGGATTTCTGATATGACAAGAGTGAGAGCCGATGTGTGGAGATCCAATGGCCCCTGCATGTTAACGCGGGCTTTGAGAGCACACCCCAGGGAAAGCATGAGAGGACCCACATGAATGTCTTCTTGGGACTTCTTGACGGAGATTATCATAACCATAGCACTTGTTTTGAGAGGGAAACAAGGACATATTTTGGAACACTTTCACTCCTTGCGCGCAGGCTTCTTCTGCACTGTAGCTGGATTCAAACGGGCATCTTAAATGTAAAGCTGCACCATTTGAATTTAGCAAGGGGGAAGCATGCATTACCAAGTGTATTTGTGCGTAATACTCAGCATTGCCTACGAAAATGGCTCTAAAAAGTACATAGACTTTTTCCCTGGACAGAAAAAAACGTCTTTAGCAGTGAGCTCTTTCTCTTTTATCCACACTTTAAAGTAAACAGACCGTGCGCGTACAATATGCACATGTGCTATCTGATATAAACCAACACCTACTTTGGATTCATGAATGAATCTATAGAATAATGTATATACTTGATGTATATGGTATGTGAACATGCAGACACAAATAAATGTGAAATGGATAATGTTGCAACAAACAAAACATGCCTTCTGAGGATGGCACAATTTTTTTTTACCCAAATGCCATATCCAACACTCATGGTAACATATTTTGACCAAAACATATCGTCGTTTTTTTGTTTGTACTACTCATTATGTCTAAAGCAAATTTTCTGATAAAGTTTCCCGACCGTGTTGTGGACTATGGTTGATAATACGCATGAACTCAGTGCGCACCCGCTCTGTGTGTGCGCTCCCAGTGGTGCGCCAGTGTAAAACATTTGACACAAAGCCATGAGTATAACACTAAGAAATATTCTTTATTTAAATATTAACATTTTTAAATAAATACATATTTTCAAATACACTGAAGGTATAATAACAATTTGATCTCAGTGATGTGACATTGTGAGGGAAAAAAATGTTCCGTCCCGCACACATTCCATATCTCCATCACATTTCCATCCAAATAGATGTGCTTAAGCCAGTGTTCACTATTATACAAAATACAGCTATTGTTTCCCAAAAATAATACTAACAAATGTTGCTATTTATTTGGGTAGGTCTATATCATGATACAAATATCCAACTGTCTGGTTGTAATAGCATCCATTTGGATTGGCAACAGCAAATAGACCGTTTTTAGAAAAAAAATACATACCAAACGTACAACATGTATACAATTATACAACATTCCAGGGGAATTCCCTTTTTATATATTTTGTTCTCTTCCTATATACAGGTGACTGAACACGATAAGAACAGTCGACTTTTTGGTTGCATTCAGAATTCCACAGGTGCAATGAGGACCAATTGTCTCTGTTGAGGATCAGAGGAAGTTCAGGGGGAGACCGACAGCTCTCCATCATCCTCTTTCCCCGATGAGGAGGGAGACATAGGCATGTCGTCTTCCTCCTCCGAGCACCGTGCAGATGACATGGATGAGCACTTGCAACTGTGGGATCCGGTTCTGTGCGCGCCGCTCTTCCCCTCCTTCTTGTGTTTGACTCTGCGGTTCTGGAACCAGATCTTGACCTGCTTCTCTGACAGGTTTAGATATGTGGCGATCTCAATGCGCCGAAGTCTGGAGAGGTACATGTTGGAAGTGAACTCTCTCTCCAACTCCAAAAGTTGTGTGCTGGTGAAAGCTGTGCGCATGCGCTTGCTGCTCTGAAGTTGGCTGTTGTTGTTTTCTGTAAAAACACAAAAAATACAAATTTAGGTAAGTTATCCAAAATGCTAAATAAAACACCAGCTCATTATGTGCAAAGGTATCCATAGCGCATTCAATGAGTTTTACTCACCGATGGAGATGCAGTGGAACTGGCGTGGGTCTGGAACCGAATAGGTTGCTTGATATATCCCCGGACCATGGTTGAGGTTGACTCCAGTGGAGGACGTGTGTTGCCTCGATAGTGCGGAATGGCAGTACTGGGAGCCGAAGGTAGGGAAGGATGCCTTGAGGAGTGGCAAGGTTGGTGGTGACGGGTGTAGCTGGGATACGCATAGCGGACAGAAGCACAGCAAGCCAGCCTTCCGTGAGTGGCAAGAACCCGAGGACAACCCATGGAGTGGGTGGGACGGATGCATAGCGTAGGGAAATAAAGGTGGATTGTTTTCACTCCCTTTATCATTTGCCTCCCTCAAAATCAAGGAATCCACAAGAAAGGACCTCGGCATCTTTGCAAAGGTGCTGCTCAGTACTTCTTGGTAAACTTTTTCAGTCAGCGCGGAGTCTCGTTCTGAACTGGTTGCTTGGCGGATGGACAGCGGAGTGGTGCTGAAAGGACACTGTTGCTCTTTAAATAGTTGTAGTCCCGGTATGGGCCATGTGACGGTTACGACGCGAACGTCTAAGAGCTCTCAATAGGGGTTTGTGCCTTTTCTCTTGGCATTCACACTGCACGCTTCCCCATTATTTCACTTTGTTAACTAAATTAACTGCATAATGTAGTCTATTCTTGTCAGCCCCACCCACGCCGCAAGAGGCGGTAGAACCCCTTCTCCCTTTGCTTCGCTCTCATGTATTATAGGACGTTTTAATATAGGCCGTTATAATTTGAGAAATAAACATTTTGGCAAATATACTGGGGTAGTCCATTCTATTGTTTTTTCTGTTTTCCGAAAATCTTCAAATGTTTACCCTTTATTTTAACATGGAGACCAAGGTCTCTCTTTTTTTTTTTTTGAAGAGACCTGTATTTATGGAACGTCAGAACTTATCCTACAATATCCTCGTAGTTTAACAGCTAAGAATGTTTGACTCGATCAATCCATGAGTGAAAGTTGGGGAGTGGAGTGGTATTTGCTCTGTAATGTTAACTTTGAATAGGCTATACATGTTGATATTTCTTGGAATACAAGCATATGCATATCCGCATGCCACATAAACGATGCAGGACACGCAATAGCCTATAGTCTCGTAAAACGAGAAAAAAAAGGTTGTATTTCAGTCTGATTTATGCTGGAAAGGACCTCCCTTAGTATAAATGATGTCAACACATCATTATACAGGCCTAAAGGACATGTATTTTTTTAAGGTCAAAGGCATAGTAAAAATAGCCTATATATGTATAATGAGTGCTTCTAAAGTCAGGTCTATGCAGTTAGGACTAGCCTATATGCAAGAACACAAAGTGTTTAATTTAAAACGTGTGAATGTTATTGTTCATTTTGAGGCCAATGTATAGCCACAGGCCAAGTCACAACCTGAAGGCAATGCGGTTAAAAAAACAGTGATTAATTCCTGTGCGCGGCCCCCGCCGAGTCCGGGAAAGAATATATAAAAATAACCAGGTTTTCACTCTCCGGCTCTTATTGAATGTCATTGTGGAGAGTTTTCAATGCAAGAGAAAGAGACTCGAATTAAAGTGTGTGACAGCGGCGGATAGACTCACACAAAAGCAACTCTGTCACTGAGAGGCCGAATGCGTGGCGCGTGAAAGCCCCCGCCTCGCTCTGATTGAATTAAGTAATAGGAAAACATTTTCTTTCACTTTAGGTCTTCTAAACAAGACCTTCAAAGGGATGGGAACCAATAATGTGTGAGTAAACAGTGGAATGTGGTTGATATGCCTCCCAACCGTATTGTTTATTTTATTTTTTGTTTTTGAATGGTCCCTAAAAAGCTTCCCCATTTTTTCTCCACATTAGCCTATCTACTTTTCTCTTTCTCAGAAAACTGAGATGAAAACTGAAAAACTTTAAAAAAACTGTGCATTCTCAGAGGAAGAGAGAGGAAATCAGATGGATAATTGCCCACTGGGCACAGACATACATTCAACATCTATTCCATGTTGGTTCAACCTAATTTCATTGAAATGACATGGAAACAACATTGATTCAACCAGTGTATGCCCAGTGGGTGGTTATAATGCTTTTACATTTATATCAGATAGCCGCTTGATAAAATCATAATATGAACTAGTCCTATAAGCTTTTGTCACCCGTTTGGGATACATGACTAGGGCTTCTTCCTTTTTCGTATGTTAAATGTTATATTTTACATGCATGCATTTTACACAGCCTACTGTAGACAGTGTACTTTCTACATGCGTTTTTCACAGGCTGCTGTAGACAGTCTGCTTGCTGCGCTATATGGAGGGACATCCAGTACTCTGTAATTCCCATGGCATGGCATTGCTTTCCCACGAATCACAATACCAACTTGTAGGCTAATGGAATATGATGCGATGGGCTGTATATGAAATCGTATTATTAGTCTGTTCATTTTGGAAATTTCAAAAAAGACAGAACATTTTGTGTGCATGGCCACATAGGAGACTGGACACTTCTTAGGCCTACTGGCTGCAACGTTGGAGTCACTGGTGGTCCTTGACAAGCGTGACAATTACCTGTCTGCTCCACAGCTCATGCTTTTCAGTCTAGAACCGAGCCTGCCCATATAATGGGCCAAAAACCTATTTGTTTTAACTCCTGTAAAATGACCATGGACTCTGCTCTGTGAAAAATACCACTCGACTCGCATAAAGGGTATAATTTGGTCGCAACTTTGCAGCGACATAATAGCAGGTCTTTAACGCACAAATTAGGAGCAATTAAACCCTTAAACAAGCTGTAGGTACAGAGTCATGCGGACAAGAGCCTGTTATCTGCGACAGAGTGGGATTAGGCCTTTCATTCTCTTGGACTCCGAATGCCAGGCGTCCTCCATTAACTAATGGGCCAATCTTGCTCCAGTTCCCTGACCCGCCACATCCCCTCTCAATTCCATGCTGTAGGCTATTCTAAACCTTAATTACAAAATGGTCTAATAATGTTGTGTTAATGCAACACATGATTCATTGAATGCATTTCCTTCTTTTCACATCAACATTTTTAATAATTAGAGGCTCAGAGTATGTTGGGGTATGATCTCACAAGGCAGTGGCACAATAGGCTACAATTGGTCTGGAATTGGTGCTGTTTCAACATGGAGAGGAGGGTTTAATTTAATTGTTTGGTCAATATTATAACAATGACATATGCTTGGCTGGTTGGTGTGTAGAGTAGGCTATATTCCATTGCTTCAAGATATTATCAAAGATAATCGTTTTAACAATTACGATCATAGCTGTCACCCCGTGGGTAGGAATATAGGGGCTATTTAGGGAGGCTCATCCTCATTTGTATCCACAACTGTAGACCGACAAAATAGCTTTGACCTCCGAAAACATGTCCCTCTGGAGGCGCAGGCCAGAAGTGCAAGGAATCCCCTTCAACATAAGGACTTTGTCACGGAAACAAATCAAACAGCGTGAACTGCTACAATTAGAACAAGAACCAATACAATCCTCAGTCAAGTCCAACCACAAACACAATAACAATACAATACACATTTCATCTAACCCACTAAGAAGTATCCAATAGTGTTTTGACACAAACTATACAACTGGGGAAAAATCACAACTGAAATACAGCAAACCATTAATAAAATATTCAAATAAATAATAGTCATGTTTCCAGTCAAATATCTTTTATGCATGACAATGATGATGATGATGACATTGGCCAGCACCCGCTGTGCCACCATAAAAGGGTATTTTCATGGGTTTGCGTTTGAGTCTTAAGAGCTCCCATTTGATAAAATAAAGAGGGCACTCTGTTCATGGGGATGTCGTCAATATCTCCTTTTCTTCTATTATGAATTATTCATCATTTTGAGACACTCCGCCCCCGTACTTAATATGTACACACATTTTACACACATACATCTCTAATAGGAGGGATGGTCTTAGCTGACAGTGTAACAGGATTTAGGGTCCCAGTGGGGTTTGGCCGAGCTGGACGGGCGCTGTGACTGTCGATGTGACACAGAGGGCCGCCTGCCCCCTCCTAATCTTCCCCCGAGGCGACTGCACAGACTGCAGGTCCTGCTGCACCACTATGGGTAGGCACACAAAGGCCTGATTATCATTCATATGCTCAACAGAGCCACCAGTCCAACAGATGACACTGCTAACCCAACTACCAGCTGAGTAGTGCAATATGTGCAGCACACTATGGGGACTAATGAATCCCTAAGTGTGTGTGTGTGTGTGTGTGTGTGTGTGTGTGTGTGTGTGTGTGTGTGTGTGTGTGTGTGTGTGTGTGTGTGTGTGTGTGTGTGTGTGTGTGTGTGTGTGTGTGTGTGTGTGTGTGTGTGTGTGTGTGTGTGTGTGTGTGTGTGTGTATCCGGATTCATTTGGTAGCAATCAGGATGAACTTGAACATCAAGACAAATTTGATTGCATTTAGCGGCCGCTCTCATCCTGAGTGATTTACAAGTTATCTGTCTCTGGGAAGTGTTGAGGTTGATGCAGCTCTACTGTCCTAATGAGTCACCTGAATACTTCTAAAATCATGTGATATTATTATGACTAATCATTACAACATTATACCAGTTTATAATGCCCAATGAAGGAATGCATTAACAGAGTAACAGTATTCGATAATAATCAACCATGCGGAATTCAATCGAACCCGCATTGCAGTATCTACGGAGTTGCTGTTTTTCCCATGGTCGAACAGTACAGAATCCCCTCACAAGTAGAGGCTTAAGTAGTATTTGAGGGCAGTAGTTGAAAGACACTGTGTAAAAATTGTGGCGGCGTGTTCGATTGAACTCAAGTGTTGATTCAGCGTCTCGCCCTTGCTGCCGAAGTCAGACCCTTTTTCCTACAGTCAGTGAGATTATATGTGCAGTCATGATGCTTTGCTACAACAACTAGACCTACCATCTGTGTGGCCTTCACTGAAAACTCATGTTCACCTAAGGCATTTTGACGAAATGTCCATCAAACTATACTGAAGTATAGAGCTAATGGACATTTGATAACGACACTTTGCATACATAAAATTATGGGTTGATTTTAAAAACCCTTTTGATGTAAACCATTTGTTATGGTATAGATATGTTTAAAATGTCCCCTTTGGATTTCATTCTCATTTGAAAGCCTTGACATGCTGCTCAAAGGGATTTGTTTCTCTATGGAGGTCATTGGTCCATTTTATATGGCTGACTCAGATTTGTCCAATTCAGTCGACTTTTTGGCTTTAAAAAATAACAGGTCAAACCAATGAATTTAATGAACTCTCCCAGACACAATGCGAGCGTCGTGCCATTTGAACGGCAATAAAGGGCGATTGGCAGGTCAGTAAGCTTTTTCAAGGGGTTGGTACACAAATGTGACAGAATGCTTAGAATGTGGCCACTTCAGCATCTCCATTGACAAGTTGTTCAAAGTGTTGAGGTTTCTTCCTTTCTTTCACACCCAATCACTCCCTAACAACAATATGTGAAAGAATGAAAACCACTTTCTCCACCACTTTCATTCCCGCTTCCTTCGAAAAAGTCCGAAGAAACCCACAGAAACTAGTCATGTGCACAGAGTTATGACCCAAACGAGTGCTGCCTGTCTCTCGTCTACTCCTCCCTCCTTTTCACCGTTTTACTTCTCTGTTCCTCCGTCATTCCCTCCCGTTGTTTATCTTGTGTCTCTCTATGAACTGCCTACATTGGCTCATGGAGAGAAAGTGCAGATTTTGAAGGACTTTTCTAAAATTGCCATGCTATCCTTAAATCAATTTCCAATTATACTACTATATATTTTTATTTTGACCAAATATAGAGTATTGTCCTGTGATTAAAGTTGGAAGTTGAGGAATACATGTTGAAATTCACTAAATATTTTTTGCAAAAAAAATGTGTTCTTAGTGAACAAATAACTTGTTTCAGATTTACTTGAATGAGTAAACCAAAGGCTTTTTGATAGAGTCCCACAGTACTTGTGTATTCAGTTAATTGAATTAATTGGATCCCCCCCTGGGAATGACAGCTGAGCCATGGGAGGGAGGGGGAGAATAGAGGAGGGGGGGGGGGGGCTGCCTGCAAACACTTTATGTCAACATTACTATCAACTATTGTGTTTGTAATTACTTGTTTATTTCCATTTCTGACTCCAACTACAGTATTTTAATTACAATAATGGGATGGTATAATTAAGCTCTCAGGATCGGAGTTCAGTAGGCGTGGCTTATATCATTTTAATTTCCGAACTCCTGTTGTTTTCACTATTTCCTTCCCATCTCTCTCCCATAAGTCTCCTTCTAAGAGTCAGTATAATTTTCTATTTGATTATTGTGGTGTAGAAAATGTCATATTAATGTAAGCATTGTCTTCTACTCACTATTTGAAGTATTTTGAAGCAGTGCTTTAGAATAGAA
Organism: Oncorhynchus masou masou; assembly: GCF_036934945.1. Lineage (NCBI taxonomy): Eukaryota > Metazoa > Chordata > Actinopteri > Salmoniformes > Salmonidae > Oncorhynchus > Oncorhynchus masou. The sequence goes on from NC_088223.1 coordinate 51,328,895, forward strand.
GAGAAGCTATGTTTCGTGAATTCCGGCATTGGTTACTTTGCAGTATAATTGGTAAAACAGTATTATATTAAGGCAGTAGCCAATTTTTTGTAGGCAATTTTATTTCTGAAGTGGTGCTACAGCAGGAAAGACATGGTGTGGAAATGATGTTGTGAAGGTCGACTCGCTCAATTCAGTGTATAAATTCTGATGGAAATGTAAAAATGTACCCAGTCCTGAAAATGAGTGAGCCGTTGCCAAGGCGAGAGCGACACTTTCAGGGTAATGAATGAGAAATTTGGGGACATTTGCATGAGTAAGAATAGCCCCCTGAATCATTTTCATAACCCAATATCCCCCTTTCTTCCCAAATCTCTATGGCAGGCATTGTGTTTTGGAGTCAGCTTTTGTTCAAGATTTTGTTAGATTTTTTTTCTCTCTCATTCATTCCTGCCTCTGACTTTTACCCCCACCCTAATGACCGGGGCGACCACTCCTCTCTCTCCCTCTCTCTGCATTTGACAGTGCAGGGCCCTGTCCCAGCTTTTTGTCTCTGAGTTATGACGTAAGCGCTGAGAAAAAGCCAGTTCTGGGGTATAACATTTGTGGGTTTTTTTTGTGGCTGCTGGGGACGGGTCACTGCCCATTTCAGAGGGTCCCCAGTTTTCTGCAGATGCGCTCTATTGAGGAGGCGACACGCGGCAGGACGCTCCTGGGTGGGGGTTACTACTCCCCATTACCATAGAAACCAATACACTGACTTTCAGCTGGCCCGGGCCAGGGGTCCACTGACACCGGCCCTCGCACTGCTCTGAGTCCTGACAGAACCCAAATGGACCTCCGCAAACTGAATAATACCCATTTGTAGCCAGTTTGTCAAACATAACAAGAGCTGCCAGCATCGCTATGACAGCCTGTCTGCACAGATTACTTTTATAAATGAGACCTACTCTTTGGGCTGCCACTCCCATGATGGACCACAGGCGAATAAGATGAATTGGAAAAGATCCAAACAAAACCACTCCAAGATGACACAGACCAGTACAGACCCACACCCTACATCATGGAGCAGAATCCTCTGGTGTAGGACTTCTCAGCACTACATTTAGAATTATACATAGCCCCGAGACAGGTAATTTCTACAGAAAATATCCAAACGTCACAACACAAAACTAAAAGTCATCGACAGTGCTCGAAAACAAACAAAAGCCGAACATGTCCTAATTCCTAAACACCAAATACAATGCTGAAAGAAATTCAATTTTCAAACATTTCAAATCAATAAGCATGCTGAGCTGTGTGTGAAGTGTGTGTGCTTGTGAATACAAAATATGTTTGAATGATAGGGTCTCAACATGTGTGTGTGTGTGTGTGTGTGTGCGTAACTGTGCATTTGTATATGTACATTAGCCGTAAATGGCCATCAAGTGAGCAGGCCCGGAGGGTACAAGGTCAGAGTTCACACCCGTCGCCCTCACCCATGGCAGGTGCAGCCCCTGGGGGTGTGAGGCGGAGGCCCCTCATCTCTCCCACCTCTTCACGCTGCGCAGACAGAGAAAGAGAGGGGTGTGAAAGGGTGCACTCCAGAAAGCCATCACCTGCTCCCTCCGCCCTCCAATCCCCACTAACCCTCCCACCCCGAACCCTCCTACCACCCCCTGCTCCTCACTGCCTACTTTGACAGACTGGGGTGGGGAGAAAGAGAGAGTGTGTATGAGAGAGATAGAGACAGAGCGAGAGAGAGAGAGTCCTTCAAAATAATGAAACCAACACAGGAACAGATTGAGTATCAAAGACAACAAAATGCAAAACCCGGAGAAGACATAAGTGACACTGAAACCAACAACCTAAGGTCTAAACTATCAGCTATATGTGCAGTAGAGATGTGTGGGATTTTGTTTTTGGTACATTGTGGTGGGTATGAATGCTTTTGGCATCAGAAAAATGTATAATTGTCATGTCCACAGAGGGCAGTGAATTGGACTGGGAGCCAAATGAAGACTGTGTGGACAGAAAGTCCATGGGAGAGGATGTGTATTGATGGACTCCCCTCCCTGCCTCCCCCTCCATTGTGGCGTTGAGTGAGTGTATCCTCCTGCTCTGAGCGTTGGAATGCGTCTCCTCTCCTCCACACCCGTGATGGATGGGGCCTTGTTCTGCACTCTTTCGCCCCTCCCTCTGAATCCCTTTTTCTCTCTTTTAGGCTTTGACTCTTTCATCACATCCTTTTATTCTACCCCAATAAAAGTCACTGATTCTTCATTGGCTGTTGTGTGGATCTGAGAGGCTCTGAGACTTTTAATCTGGAGTGTGTCACACATCATCACACAAAGTAACCCACATGCAAACGAATACACACAACTGCATATAAAACGCAAGCACAGTAATGTATAGAAGCACCACATTCGCTCAAATAAACAAAGACAAAACACATCAAAAACACACACAAAACACTAAATGTATCGATAGTAGAAGTTCCTGTCTTGCTCTATCCCCACGTTGCACCTCCAGTTTTGCGCCTTTTCCAGCTCCATTATGTGGTGTTGTGCTATTTCTGTGGCGAGGGAGTGAGGCACAGGCCTATGAGCTACTAATATTAATGAGATATTATTTAAAGAATTACTCTTTGATACTGTATTTCCCACTGGCTTGATGAAAAGGTAAAACAGGGCTGTTTAAAAACTATTATTAGATAGCATTACACAAGAAGTCACCATCAGGAGTATGGCTTCATCCCCGAGTCACCAATCAGCTTCTGAGTCACCAATCGGCTCCTGAGTCACTGCGCCCTTCCTCAATGGACCCTCTCATCTCACTTCAAAATTATATTATACGCACTCTCAAAGGACTCAGACACACCCACACATACGGACATTTGCAGTGAGACACAGGTAAATACATGTAACCACACAGGCACACCTAGATAATAGAAAATGCATCTATCAATCAATGTAAGGAAGCATAAAGTTAAAGCCAAATGAATGACAATCTTTAACGATAAATCATTTTGGTATTTCAAATATGAACTTGATATTAGGGTTTGTCAACAGCAGCAATGGAGGAAAAAGCATCCCAAAGCTCATTGTTCATTGGGAACTTGAAGATGACAGTGAGATACTGTTAATCTCGGTGGAATGAGACCAATCATCAACTCTACAAAGATCGCCTCATTACTTCAAAAAAGACACAAGACAGGGTCAAAAACACAATGTAATATAATGGAAGGTTGGTAACGTTTTAACGCTTAGATATTAGATATGCTGTACATTATACAGCCAGTGGGGACGAAGGTAGCCTTGTGGTTACATTTTCCTCCTCTGTCTCTGCTGCTAAAGCCACTTTCTACCACTCTAAATTCCAAGCATCTGCCTCTAACCCTAGGAAGCTCTTTGCCACCTTCTCCTCCCTCCTGAATCCTCCTCCCCCCCCCCCCTCCTCCCTCTCTGCAGATGACTTCGTCAACCATTTTGAAAAGAAGGTCGACGACATCCGATCCTCGTTTGCTAAGTCTAACGACACCGCTGGTTCTGCTCACACTGCCCTACCCTGTGCTCTGACCTCTTTCTCCCCTCTCTCTCCAGATGAAATCTCGCTTCTTGTGACGGCCGGCCGCCCAACAACCTGCCCGCTTGACCCTATCCCCTCCTCTCTTCTCCAGACCATTTCCGGAGACCTTCTCCCTTACCTCACCTCGCTCATCAACTCATCCCTGACCGCTGGCTACGTCCCTTCCGTCTTCAAGAGAGCGAGAGTTGCACCCCTTCTGAAAAACCTACACTCGATCCCTCTGATGTCAACAACTACAGACCAGTATCCCTTCTTTCTTTTCTCTCCAAAACTCTTGAACGTGCCGTCCTTGGCCAGCTCTCCCGCTATCTCTCTAAGAATGACCTTCTTGATCCAAATCAGTCAGGTTTCAAGACTAGTCATTCAACTGAGACTGCTCTTCTCTGTATCACGGAGGCGCTCCGCACTGCTAAAGCTAACTCTCTCTCCTCTGCTCTCATCCTTCTAGACCTATCGGCTGCCTTCGATACTGTGAACCATCAGATCCTCCTCTCCACCCTCTCCGAGTTGGGCATCTCCGGCGCGGCCCACGCTTGGATTGCGTCCTACCTGACAGGTCGCTCCTACCAGGTGGCGTGGCGAGAATCTGTCTCCTCGCCACGCGCCTCACCACTGGTGTCCCCCAGGGCTCTGTTCTAGGCCCTCTCCTATTCTCGCTATACACCAAGTCACTTGGCTCTGTCATAACCTCACATGGTCTCTCCTATCATTGCTATGCAGACGACACACAATTAATCTTCTCCTTTCCCCCTTCTGATGACCAGGTGGCGAATCGCATCTCTGCATGTCTGGCAGACATATCAGTGTGGATGACGGATCACCACCTCAAGCTGAACCTCGGCAAGACGGAGCTGCTCTTCCTCCCGGGGAAGGACTGCCCGTTCCATGATCTCGCCATCACGGTTGACAACTCCATTGTGTCCTCCTCCCAGAGCGCTAAGAACCTTGGCGTGATCCTGGACAACACCCTGTTGTTCTCAACCAACATCATGGCGGTGGCCCGTTCCTGTAGGTTCATTCTCTACAACATCCGCAGAGTACGACCCTGCCTCACACAGGAAGCGGCGCAGGTCCTAATCCAGGCACTTGTCATCTCCCGTCTGGATTACTGCAACTCGCTGTTGGCTGGGCTCCCTGCCTGTGCCATTAAACCCCTACAACTCATCCAGAACGCCGCAGCCCGTCTGGTGTTCAACCTTCCCAAGTTCTCTCACGTCACCCCGCTCCTCCGCTCTCTCCACTGGCTTCCAGTTTCGCATCCGCTACAAGACCATGGTGCTTGCCTACGGAGCTGTGAGGGGAACGGCACCGCAGTACCTCCAGGCTCTGATCAGGCCCTACACCCAAGCAAGGGCACTGCGTTCATCCACCTCTGGCCTGCTCGCCTCCCTACCATTGAGGAAGTACAGTTCCCGCTCAGCCCAGTCAAAACCAGGACAGCGGAGTCAATCACCACCTTCCGGAGACACCTGAAACCCCACCTCTTCAAGGAATACCTAGGATAGGATAAGTAATCCTTCTCACCCCCCCTTAATGATTTAGATGCACTATTGTAAAGTGGCTGTTCCACTGGATGTCAGAAGGTGAATTCACCAATTTGTAAGTCGCTCTGGATAAGAGCGTCTGCTAAATGACGTAAATGTAAATGTAATGTAAATGGTTAGAGCGTTGGACTAGTAACCGAAAGGTTGCAAAATCGAATCCCAGAGTTGACAAGGTAAAAATCTGTCGTTCTGCCCCTGAGCAAGGCAGTTAACCCACTGATCCTAGGACGTCATTGAAAATAAGAATGTTCTTAACTGACCAGCCTAGTTAAATTAAAGGTATAAAATACTACCTTAAAGGTAGATTCAGTGATATGATGTTACTATAAGTAGCAGTGTGATTGTAGCAAATTTGGGGGGGTAATCTGCCGGGACACAAACCTGCATCTTTATACAACACTGCTGGTGCCTTAGTAGTCCCATTTAATTTCTGACACCGATGTAGGAAATTCAGGAGTTAGCCTGATGTTGACCTGAACTTACGACCCCTGTACCTGTCAGTCCAGAAGGACACTACACTATATGTCGTGACACAATGAAAATGTGAACATGAAATTGAAAGTAGCTCTATCCATTTCTATTTTTTTAAATGTCAATGAGTATGCAAACTTAGTCAGAAGGACATTAATGTTATCTTATCTTCCTGTCTTTCCATTCTTCAAGGTTTGTTCCCGCTATGGTGCTTACTTACACAGCTTCATGGTTAAAACTGATGATGGTAGATGGAAAATAAACTGGTCTCTCCCAATAGACAACTTTTAAAGGTCAACTTCCCCTTAGAACCAACTTCTCTGGTTTTAAATGGCCTATGTCGCATCGATATGAGTCAAAAACATTACATCTAGAGTACAAATGGACTACAAAGTGTAAATAGAATACTTTTGGTCATAAAGTCAGTCTAGTCCAAAACGGATTTGACAGAGAAACATCAGCTAGATAGCTGCAGCTGGCTATCCTATCACCATCTTGAGATGGCGAGTCTGTCAGAAGGGGAGAAGTCCTCAACTTCAAAACGTTGTTCTCTCCATAGCAAAGCTAGCTAGCTGACCTAACTGTACTCACTACTGCCCTTGTTTGTTGTGATTGAATGGCTAAGAAACACCCACATCAAACCACACCCCTAAGACAACTGTCGTTTTCCTTCAGTCATGGCAGCAAGCATTTCTTGATGAGCCAGAATGAAAAACAAGGACAAATCAGGAAGTCCAGTCGTCCTTTAAGGTCTGAAAATATCTAACAAATGTATATTTTTGTCATTTAAATGAATCTATAAAGTTTGCATGTAGCCAAGTGTGAGTATTCTGTGTTTACATATATGTGTTTGAGTTCACTGTGCAGAAGTATTTACATGTTTGTGTATACAAGTCTTCAGTGTGCGTGTGTGTGTGTGTGTGTGTGTGTGTGTGTGTGTGTGTGTGTGTGTGTGTGTGTGTGTGTGTGTGTGTGTGTGTGTGTGTGTGTGTGTGTGTGTGTGTGTGTGTGTGTGTGTGTGTGTGTGTGTGTGTGTGTGTGGTAGGGGTCTGGGTCCGTGTTTTTAGTAAGTCCTTGTGTAACCACTTGAGGCAGAGAAAAATGGGCAGAGGCATTAAAAACATAAAAGGGAAAAGGGTAGTAATGAATTTACAGGAAAATGAACATTAATGGCACTAGCATTACTCATGTTCCATATAACAAATTATTGGAAATTTGACAAGCACACTAAATTATCTCCTCATGTCTGCCGGGAGCGCGATGAAGTCCTCTCTGCCTGCCATGGCAAGACAATTTCAGCTCATTTCACTATTTATAACAATAGAACTACCCATTAAGACAAATTAATGTCATTATCAAGTCTCTATGAAAATGACAACTACCAGCGTTTCGAGCAGCTTTAGAGGCTATTGACGATAATGAAATCCGCTGTACAGGTACTGAAAAGAAACACTCCAAGTAATTATTTTCTAGTAGCTTGTTTGTCTGCCGTCCGTTCGTTTGCTTTCAGCTCAATTATGTGACTCTGTGAGCGTGTGGAGGCGCGTAGTGCTCTGCGGCCCACAGAGCGAGGGGCCTAATTGGGCAATTACCGTCCCGTTTCAGGGCTTTTAGCTCCAGCAGAGTGGAGGGAGACCAGGCCGCTCACAGCCAGGAGCACCCTACACACACAAAACCACACATTTACACTACTGACACAAACGCACGCACCATCCACACACACACCATACATTGTAGGCTCTACAGTACCCACATGCAAGAACACATGGTATACACACAAAGACACATGGTACACTACGGGAAAATAAATACAACTTGTCTACACACAACTTTGTATGAGAAGACTATATAATATGATTGTATATTCAGAGGTCATACATACATCCCTCTAGAAATTCTATATACACAATAAAATGTGTGTGCAAACACACACAGACACACACACATATTAGCTAGTACATAGAAATGTGTGTGTATATGTATGTGTGTGTGTCATTGTGTGTGTGTCATTGATGTGTCAGTCTATGTCAATATGTGAGTGTCTGAGATTATAAACGAGTGAAAACACAGGTGGCACCCCCTCCATATCGCTCGCTCCCTTCCTCTCCTCCTCTAATTTCCACATTATCCCTGTAGCGTTCTCCCCCTCACTCTAACATTCAGTATGTCTCTCTCTGGATCATGTAGCTTGTGTTAATTAAACCCTCTTTCAGATCATTCCCTTGCTCAAGTGGCTTCAGTGCGGCACCCATTAGGCAGAAAGCTCTGTTATCTGCATTTCCAAATGTAGCTCAACATTTATTAAAGTGAAATTCATCCAGTAATTGCCCGCCTCGGCATGCCCTGTTCCTGACTCCCACCTCCCGGGCCACCTGCCCAAAGACACCACCAACTATTTCCCAGCATGCCACAGGGTAATTAGACCTTTCAGACCCCGTCCACTGAGAGCCTGGTAATTGCGTTAACAAAAAAAATTAACAGCGCATCATGAGGATCATTATGTAAAAATACCTGCTAATGAAGCATTAGCCTTGATTTTATCTGGATTAAAAATCGCTAGAAACACAGAGAAGTGAGAGTGCGCAGAGACAATGTCAGGAGAATAAAGTTTTCAAAAAAACAAAACAACAAGGGGTTTTAAACAGTCCAGGAGTTTTGCTGAGACAAATGTCATCCTCTTAAACTGGTGGTACCGATATATACAGCGAGGTCCATAATTATTGGCACCCTTGCTAAAGATGAGCAAACAATACTATAAAATAAATACTAAAAATACTAAGCAATAATGCATGCAATAACAACAACAAAAATGTATATATTTTTTAATACAATTGCTTAGAAAAAAATAGATTTAGTTTCAAAAGTAAAAGAAACGAAGATAGGGGTCTAAATTATTAACACTCCTGTTTTCAATACTCCAGCACCCTCCCCTTGTGACGATAACGACAATGAGCCTATTTCTAAAATGTTTTATGAGATTGGAGAAAATGCTTGATATCCTGCCGTTGACCTTAACAAGGGCTCCAGGACCAGTGGAAGCAAAATAGCCCCATAACATCAAAGATCCACCCCTATATTTTATGAGGTACTTTTCTGCATATGCTTCTGTTTTTCAACACCAAATCCACCACTGGTGTGTGTGGCCAAACAGCTCTATTTTCATGTCCTCTGACTATAGCACCAATTCCGATCCAAGTGCCAATGCCTTTTACCAAACTCCAGGCGGTGCTATGGTCAGATTGTTTTGAGCATACAATATAGTTCAGTATTTGTATTATCTATTTTATACAATCTTTTTTGCTCATCTTTATTAAGATGAGCAGGTGATAAACTGTAAATACAAATTCAGATATCTTGCTATTTTGCCGTTGTGCTATTTTAAAATGTATATTTCAGTCACCTTAAAGGCAAAAACATAATTGATAATTTGATTATAAAAAAGGATAGATTCTAAAATTGATTAATTTTATGGCTTTTAAAATCTCATCTGGACAATTGTTTTGCCAGTTCTCTACAAAAACTTGAGGTGCTCAATTAATTTGTACTATTTCAAGAGAGAGGGTTATTTAATGAGTTTAAACATTTTTCACGACAATTTGTCTCAACAAAAATCGTTTCTAGCTTATATATATTTGGTTACGAAGTGACTGTCACTTCGTATTGGTAATTGATAGTTCAAGTAGGTCACAATACGCAATTATCTGAATATGTTGAGATATGCTGTAAATCATCATACACATTAAATCAAGTGGTATATGAGGACATTTTCTATGACAGTTTGTCAGAGTTGACTGTTTTACATTAATACATAGGACAGGCTAGTGGATTAAAACATTTGTACCAACTGTGAACATGAAAATAATACCAATCATTTCTGAACATAGGATGCATCATAGTTGGAGTTCTTGCGTAACTAAACTACCTGTATAAATACACAGTAGATACAGAATTTGGACAACATTTAGAATGGGAAAGGGAAAGGGGGATACCTAGTCAGTTGTCCAACTGAATGTATTCAACTGTAATGTGTCTTCCGCATTTAACCCAACCAAGTAGCCAACAAGTGCATTGTCTAATGAGGGTTAGGTACAATGGTTGGTTAAGTACAATGTAATGTTGGTTAAGTACAATGTAACTACGCATATAATGGCAATAATTGTTACAATGTACTTAGAGGAGTAGCCTAATAACAACATTGTAAACTGTAAATGTTATTTGGAGTTTCCTTTCAGTGTGATGTACCTGTAGATACAGCATACCATAGTTTACAGCAGAGCAGCACTGTCGGACAAGAGTGACTATGTAGAATAATATCAAGCATCATTATATTATCATCATTAAATAATTCTATTATTAAGAATTACAATTCCACAGTAATAAGAATAGGCTATTATATGTTTTATACTGAAATTTATTCTTAAATATGTTGTTTAAGTCGTTGTTAACATGTTTCAAGTGGCTTCAAACTTTCTCAACGTCAGATCACCAAATTTACAAAACAATGGAAATGATTGACAGATGCAAGTGAGAATAGTCTAATTCTAAGACTACTAAACGAATCAGTTGAATGGGGGATTAATACGTCGACAGAAAATGAGCATTTTTTTAAATTAAAGTTTTCAATCAAGAAAGACATAACAATTATTACCATTGGCTCTACGCTATAGGCCTAAAATGGTTTGGCAATGTATTAATTAATTGAGACATGAATTGCAAGAGAGAGAGGGAGGAGGGCGTTAAACTACGTTTCAGTTAATCATCTCATTCAGGTGTTAGTCAGCGCCACATAACCATATGTGTATTTGCCGAAACATGTTTGTTATCCTTGGGAAAACCAGCCTCACACATAGAAGTCCCACCATTGGGATGAAACCAAACGACAGATTTAAACTATGTTACAGTTTGAGAGCATACAGGAACGTTTTCGTGTGGTAACTTACCTTTTTGTTGGGGTTTCGCTTCAAAGCGGGGTGCCAGCACGAGGAAGCAGAATTTCTCCGCTAATTAATAAATAAGCTCACATTCTCCACCATGAATGCTCTTTCCGCGAGCGCATCTTTCTTTCCTATCAGTCGACCGTGTACAATTATCCATCTGCTACTCGCAAACGATGCACTTTTTTTTGTTCAGATTATTTAAATATACTTCTGTTTAACTTTGGCAGTTAGTAGGCCTACCCTCACCTCTCTCTACATTTTGACAATTGCCCGGCTTGCAGAATGGTTGAGTTTAATCATTATGTCGTTTAGGTGTCCGGACACCACATCACTGCAAACAGCCTATGCAATTTGCCACCTATTATGTTCCTCATCATAAAATGCTTACTAATAAGTTCCACACTGTTACTAGACTCAGGCTGCAATAACACAGGCAGTTGTTGGTCTTTTGACCAATCAGATTAAAGTCAAATTCATTTTATAAACCCATGGTTCTAAAATTAATTTAGCCTTAAGATGCTTTTGGGAAACCGGGCCCTGATCTTTTGCCAGCAAATGATCCAAATTGGGATGCCTGTGTAAACGCAGCCTATGAAACCTATAAAAGCGAATGGTTTGGTTTGTAGAAACTGGATATAAACGGATATAAAACTTCAGATTAATTGAGGCCTCAAATTGTCATTGTAAAACAGATCATTCAAAATATCACTATATCCTGTGTTTAAGTTTAGTTTTTATCCACACACAGATACATGCCTTCAAGACTAAAACCCCTAACTATACAAAATGTGCAATGCAGCTTATTTTCAACACCCCTTGCCCTAGCCAGGAGTATTCAACTCTGACCCTACGAGGTCTTGAGCCTGCTGGTTTTCTGTTCTACATGATAACTAATAGCACCTCATGTCTAAATCAGTCCTTGATTAGAGGTGAACAATGAAAAAAAGCGTGGAAGGTCCAGAGTTGACACACACACACACACACACACACACACACACACACACACACACACACACACACACACACACACACACACACACACACACACACACACACACACACACACACACACACACACACACACACACACACACACACACACACACACACACAGGGCATACAAGAAAATTATATTGCTGTTCATTAAATTAACTGCTGCTCATCTGATTATAAAATCTATCTATTTACAGACTAAGGCCTGGGCAGGGGATAACCCCACACCGCAGAGCCCACTGAACATCTCTAAAACTTTATTGACAATTAGGCTATCACTGCAGGCTTTTCAAGTAGCCTATGTGTCAGAAATTACAATCCAGATCATTAGAGCTACCTAGTGGGATTTTAATAATGAAGATAATATAATTTAGCATATAGGCCTACAATGTTTGCAAACATCCAAAGCAACAACAAAAAACGTTCCTGCCTACTCCTTTGAAAGAGCTCTCCCCTGGGAGCTATAGAAAAGCACCTTTGTCTATCAATCCGATTTTTTCCCTCACTAAGATCTCTCAAAGTACACTAAACACATAAAGGGACACTAAATAAAGGCCGCACTGCCTTTGAACATATAGCAAGTTCCTATAATTGTTTTGTTTTTCCAATCAAGAACACATGCAGGATGTGACCTAATATAGATGGAACATAGGGTATTGATGATATGAACAAATACATCGAATTGGCTTAATATATAAGCAAAATGCAGTGCCCAGAGAAGAAGGTGCAAAACAAAGACGAGCAGAGTAGAGTATTGACGAGTCAAACTGTGTCAACCCGAGTTGCGCTGAGATGAGCGCTCAGAAGCTGACCCGCGCGCGCAATACGCCTGCACTGGTCTAAGACCCCGTCCCTTATGTCATTATCTCCGATTGTCAGCCAAATGAATTACAATTATTTTAAATGTATGCCATGTCTATGAGATTTGTTTTTTTTTCGTTTGAAAGACCAATTGCCTGTTGACTATTTTTCGAAATCTAACTTAGATGTGCAATCACAAGGTTTGCTAAGAACATAGTTTGATAACAATTATTCTAGAGCATGATCAGGCTATTATAATCAACAGCAGCCTGTAGCCTAGTTTACTATAAGTAGCGTAGGCGCCTACACATGATTAAATATAGCCTAAGTTATATAATAAGAAAGGTACGAGTTCGAACGACATCTAAAACTACAAAATTCAGATAATTATTCTGCGACTACGTCATCATGCTGCGCTAAGAACTGTTAAGGAGACAGGACCCCGTTTTCATGTTGTATGGACACAAACACCTCCCGTTTTAGGGCGATACGTATGCGTTGAATTATTGTACAATATAAATCTAAGTTTACAGTTCTTCGTGCGTCCTTACTCTTTCTTTGTTCCTGTGTTTCGGCCTGCAAGCTGACTGTCGCGTGCCTGATCTGTATGTATTCCTAGCTCTGTACAATACGTTCTGTAGAGGCTGCTACTTCTCCCTGTCAATTATTGTTTTCTTAGCTAACCATGTTTCCATACTTGTCAACAGTGTGTTTTTGATGGTCTTTCACTTTCATTTTCTGACTTTTAAACGTAATTGCTAGACAAAAGTGACTTACTTTTGGGAATAATAATGCCTCGTTTCACGTTTGTTTACCTCTCTCACTCTCTCCTGCTCTCTCTGTGTTCTGCTCAGAATGTCTAGTGCTTGTCTGAGGTGGGCCCTGAGCCATGCATCTAGAGGTGTCTCTGGTGGAACTCTCAACTCCTGGAGAACAGCCTCTGGGGCTGGGCTCCTATCATACAATGGGAGATGTGTGAGTGCATCGTTGTCTTGGGGATGGTGTCCACTGTCCACTACAGTGGATGAAACTGAAGAGGGGCAGGTGCCTAAGAAGAAGCAGGATCCCCGAGCTCGTGCCACCATTGGCAGTATTGGCCGGAAGATCCACCAGCGCCACCTGCAGGTGATCAATGAGAATGACGAAAACATGGGCACCATGCATCGAGCTGATGTCCTCAGACTGATGGACGAGAATGGGCTTAAACTGGTCCCTCTCAACGAAAACAAAGATCCACCCGTCTACCGTCTAATGACTGGCAAACAGATCCATGAGGAGCAGCTCAAACTGCGTGAGAAACAGAAAGCCAAGACAGGTGTGTAATATTTAGCACATACACAACTACTGCCTTTACATCACACACATGCACATCTCTGCATTGCATACAGTGGTTATATCAGAATTCTCTAAAAGGAATCCCCTCCTGTCTGATCTCTGAAAGCCAAAACCATACCTTCGTTCTCTCCACAGGCCCTGTGCAGGTAAAGGAGCTTACCGTTTCCTCTGACATTGGTAACCATGATCTTCTAACCAAGCTGAGGCAGGTCAAGAGCTGGCTGGACAAGAAGCACCATGTCAGAATCACTCTGAGAACAGGGCGTGTGGAACATACACAGCCACTGGTGAGAAATATCTCTCTATATTCTTTTATTTTCACCTGTCTGATGCACATCACCTAAAACCACATCCCTTATACAGGTTCTATTCACCCTTCTGTAGTTTCAAATATGCTTTAGAGATGATTTTCTTGGGTATGTATAATGACTACTACCATATTCATGTATATCATCTCCCTAACAAGCTCATGGAACGAGACAAAACAGATACTGTAAAGTTGAAGTCGGAAGTTTACATACACTTAGGTTAGAGTCATTAAAACTCGTTTTTCAACCCCTCCGCAAATTTCTTGTCAACAAACTATAGTTTTGGCGAGTCGGTTAGGACATCTACTGTTTGCATCACACAAATCATTTTTTCCAACAATTGTTTACAGACATATTATTTCACTTATAATTCACTGTATCACAATTCCAGTAAGGTCAGAAGTTTACATACACTAAGTTCACTGTGCCTTTAAACAGCTTGGAAAATTCCAGAAAATGATGTCATGGCTTTAGAGGCTTCTGATAGGCTAATTGACATCATTTGAGTCTGTAGATGTAGATGTATTTCAAGGCCTACCTTCAAACTCAATGCCTCTTTGCTTGACATCATGGGAAAATCAAAAGAAATCAGCCAAGACCTCAGAAAAAAATTGTAGACCTCCACAAGTCTGGTTCATCATTGGGAGCAATTTCCAAATGCCTGAAGGTAACACGTTCATCTGTACAAACAATAGTATGCAAATATAAAATACCTCCTAGGAAGGAGACACGTTCTGTCTCATAGAGATGAACGTACTTTGGTGCAAAAAGTGCAAATCAATCCCAGAACAACAGCAAAGGACCTTGTGAAGATGCTGGAGGAAACAGGTACAAAAGTATCTATATCCACAGTAAATCAAGTCCTATATCGATATAACCTGAAAGGCCGCTCAGCAAAGAAGAAGCCACTGCTCCAAAACCGCCATAAAAAAGCCAGACTACAGTTTGCAACTGCAGATGGGGACAAAGATGTCCTCTGGTCTGATGAAACAAAAATAGATCTGGTCATAATGACCATCGTTAAGTTTGGAGGAAAAAGGGGGAGGCTTGCAAGCCGAAGAACACCATCTCAACCGTGAAGCACAGGGGTGGCGGCATCATGTTGTGGGGGCGCTTTGCTGCATGAGGGACTGGTGCACCTCACAAATTTGATGGCATCTTGAGGAGGAAAATTATGTGGATATATTGAAGCAACATCTCAAGACATCAAATAGGTCTTCCAAATGGACAATGACCCCAAGCATACTTCCAAAGTTGTTGCAAAATGGCTTAAGAACAACAAAGTCAAGGTATTGGAGTGGCCATCACAAAGCCCTGACCTCAATCCTATAGAAAATGTGTGGGCAGAACTGAAAAAGCATATGCAAGCAAGGAGACCTTCAAACCTGACTCAGTTACACCAGCTCTGTCAGGAGGAATGGGTCAAAAATCACCCAAATTATTGTGGGAAGCTTGTGGAAGGCTACTCCAAATGTTTGGCACAAATTAAACAATTTAAAGGCAATTGAAATAAATGTTTACTAGGATTAAATGTCAGGAATTGTGAAAGCCAAATACATTTAAAATCAGGTTAAGGTGTATGTAAATTTCCGACTTCAACTGTATATCCATTAGTATTACAACCAGTAAACTTATATGAAACCTAAATGTGTCAGCCTGAACACACCAGATACCTCTTCACTATTCTGAAACCAGGAAAATAATAGACAGTTGGTTTTTAATTAAGAACTCAATTTTTTATGCAAAAATATACACTCAATTCTGTATATGTACACAAAAACCTTCCTTTGGCAGAGCAGAGATTCATTAGCAACAAATATAAACCAGGCTCAGACATGGTGAATTATACAGTGCCCTCCATAATTATTGGGATAGTGACATATTTGTTGTTGTTTTGGCTCTGAACTCCAGCACTTTGGATTTGAAATGATACAATGACTATGAGGTTAAGTAGTAGACTGTCAGCTTAAATTTGAGGGTATTTTAATCCGAATCGGAAATTGCATTACTTTTTTTTTAACGTAGTCCCCTAAAATATTTGGACAAATTCACTTATTTGTGTATTAAAGTATGCAAACGTTTAGTATTTGGTCCCATATTCCTAGCACGCAATGACTACATCAAGCTTGTGACTCTACAAACGTGTTGGATGCATTACAGCTCGTCCTGAATGAAAGGTGAATAATGATGAGTGAGAAAGTTACAGACGCACGAGACAAGGTAAACAGACAAGCTAACCTCTCACCGTTAGAATAACAGGAGAGGGTAGAGTTTTTGAGAGGGAATGATATTTGGAGGCCTGTTACTTTCTCACTCATAATTATTCACAATTAATTCAGGACTATCCATAATCATGGGAGCATCCACATTCATGTAGAAGTGTTTAAAACATTATATTCTGACTCCAAAATGCTAAAGTACATTATTTACCATTCATTTATATTGGGCACAAGATCATCTGAATTGCAACCGAAACAAACCGCAAATGCATCCAACACGTTTGTAGAA
Organism: Oncorhynchus masou masou; assembly: GCF_036934945.1. Lineage (NCBI taxonomy): Eukaryota > Metazoa > Chordata > Actinopteri > Salmoniformes > Salmonidae > Oncorhynchus > Oncorhynchus masou. The sequence goes on from NC_088223.1 coordinate 51,345,338, forward strand.
TCACAAGGTTGATGTAATCATTGTGTGCTAGGAATATGGGACCAAATACAAAACTTTTGTTTACTTTAATACACATCTACAGTACCAGTCAAAAGTTTTGACACACCTAGTCATTCAAGGGTTTTCTTTATTTTTACTATTTTCTACATTGTAGAATAATAGTGAAGACATCAAAACTATGAAATAACACATATGGAATCATGTAGTAACCAAAAAAGTGTTCAAAATCAAAATAGATTTTATAGTTGAGATTCTTCAAATAGCCACCATTTCCCTTGATGACAGCTTTGCACACTCTTGGCATCCTCTCAACCAGCTTCACCTGGAATGCTTTCCCAACAGTCTTGAAGGAGTTCCCACATATGCTGAGCACTTGTTGGCTGCTTTTCCTTCACGCTGTGGTCCAACTCATCCCAAACCATCTCAATTGGGTTGAGGACGGGTGATTGTGGAGGCCAGGTCATCTGATACAGCACTCCATCACTCTTCGTCTTGGTCAAATAAACAGCCTGGAGGTGTGTTGGGTCATTGTCCTGTTGAAAAACAAATGATAGTCCCATTTAGCGCAAACCAGATGGGATGGTGTATGGGTGCAGAATGCTGAGGTAGCCATGCTGGTGAAGTATGTTTTGAATTCTAAATATATCACAGATAGTGATACCAGCAAATCATTACACCTCCTCCTCCATGTTTCACGGTGGGAACCACACATGCAGAGATCACCCATTCACCTACTCTGCGTCTCACAAAGACACTGCGGTTGGAACCAAACATTTCAAATTTGGACTCATCAGACCAAAGGACAGATTTCCAATGGTCTAATGTCCATTGCTTGTGTTTCTTGGCCCTAGCAAGTCTCTTATTATTATTGGTGTCCTTCAGTAGTGGTTTCTTTGCAGCAATTCGATTCGACCATGAAGGCCTGATTCAAGCAGTCTCCTCTGAACGGTTGATGTTGAGATGTGCCTGTTACTTGAACTCTGTGAAGCATTTATTTGGGGTGCATCTGAGGTGCAGTTAACTCTAATGAACTTATCCTCTGCAGCAGAGGTAACTCTGGGTCTTCCTTTCCTGTGGTGGTCCTCATGAGAGCCAGATTCATCATAGCGCTTGATGGTTTTTGCGACTGCACTTGAGGAAACTTTCAAAGTTCTTGAAATGTTCCGGATTGACTGACTTTCATGTCTTAAAGTAATGATGGACTGTCATTTCTCTTTGCTTATTTGAGCTGTTCTTGCCATAATATGGACTTGGTCTTTTACCAAATAGGACTATCTTCTGTATACCACCCCTACCTTGTCACAACACAACTGATTGGCTCAAACACATTAAGAAGGAAATAAATTCCACAAATTCGCTTTTAACAAGGCACACCTGTTAATTGAAATGCATTCCAGGTGACTACCTCATGAAGCTGGTTGAGAGAATGCCAAGTGTGTGCAAAGCTGTCAAAGGCAAATGGTGGCTACTTTGAAGATTTAAAATATATTTAGATTTCTTTAACACTGTTTTGGTTACGACATGATTCCATATGTGTTATTTCATAGTTTTGATGTCTTCACTATTATTCTACAATGTAGAAAATAGTAACAATAAAGAAAAACCCTTGACTGGGTAGGTGTGTCCAAACTTTTGACTAGTACTGTAAGTGAATTTGTCCCAATACTTTTGGTCCCCTGAAATGGGGGGACTATGTACAAAAAGTGCTGTAATTTATAAACGGTTCACCCGATATAAAGTGCTGGAGTACAGAGCCAAAACAATTTAAAAAATGTGTCACTGTCCCAATAATTATGGAGGACACTATATTTTTCTATTCTTATTGCGGATGGGAAAAGGAGTGTGCCTTTTTGTCTGTACAAGAACTCCATGTTAACTTTCCTGAGATGTGAAAGTATGGGCAGCTCAAATGTTAATGTTGTGCTGTTATGGTTTTGACGACAGGACACAACTCTGGAGCAGATGGTGCAACAGATAGAGGGGCTGGTAGGATTTGTTTCCAAACCCAAAGTAATCCGAGATGGTAGAGCTGCCATGTGCATCCTGCGTCCACCCTCAGTGAAGGAACTCAGAGAAATGAACAAAGGTGCAGCAGCGCCGGCCACTGATACCAGCTCCGAGCCCACCACATCACCTGCTGTTCCCCATACAGACCTCACACCAGACTCACAGCACTGAACTTAAATACAATCTAACTTAACAGTTGTGTGTGTGGAAACTTATGAGCTCAAAAACGAATGGAAAACTTAACAAGTGAAGGCCATGTCATATCCAGTTTTTTTTATTTTTATGAAGAGGGCGGTTGTACACATAAACAGCAATATATGCAACAAACATGGATGGGATGGGATGAGGAACAGCACGACGTGTAAGGTTTATGTACTGGCTACTCAAAGTTTATGTTCAAATAAATGAACATATTCTAGCATACATGGAATGCCTATGTCTATTCTTACATGTTGTTTCCATTCTGGATGGTGGGCAACACTGGCATTGTAAGCCTTGCTGTGAACTACAACATTTTCTATTAAAGGGAACATAGGTCCGTATATTCCTGTTATCACTACTGTAATTAAAATGTGTGGGGACCACTCTCTCATTCACATGCACCTCCACAGATACAGGAGCTGATTTTGACTAAATAGAGAGGGAAATCTGGTAGCAACACAACAGGACTATGGTCAGGTATTCATACCTTGATGGCAAATGTCTTTCCACAGCCTTCATGGGGGCAGGTGTAAGGGCGCTGCTCTTCATGGAAAGAGCTGATGTTGCCATGCAGGTTGAAAGGCGCACCCCTCCCTGGGACAGATAAACACCGGGCGCTCCTCTGCGTGGACACTAGTGCTGCTTCAGGAACCAGGTGGGAAACACCTTGCTGCACTCATTACACTGCAAAAGGGCTGGAAACAATCACTTTCAAGCAACCTTCACGGAGGAACTTTGTTGTAATTGTGCAGGTAAACAAACAAATCACATTTTATTTGTCACATGCGCCGAATACAACCGGTGTAGACAATACCGTGAAATGCTTACTTACAAGCCCTTAACCAATAAAATAACAATGACAAGGCTATATACAGGAGGTACCGGTACCGAGTCAATGTGCAGGGGTACATGTAGTCAAGGTAATTTGTACATGTAGGAAGGAGTAAAGTGACTATGCATAGATAATAAACAGCGAGTAGCAGCAGTGTAAAAAGAAAGGGGTGGTGTCAATGTAATTTGTCAATTTTGATTCATTGTTCAGCAGAGAGAACAGTCTATGACTTGGGTGACACGAGTCTTTGACATTATTTTGGGCATTCCTTTGACACCGCCTAGTACATAGGTCCTGGATAGCATGAAGCTTGGCCCCAATGATATATTGGGCTGTATTCACTACCCTCGGTAGAGCCTTACGGTCGGGTGCAGAGTAGTCGCCATACCAGGCAGTGATGCACCTGGTCAGAATGCTCTCGATGGTGCAGTTGTAGAACCTTTTGAGGATCTGGGGACCCATGCCAAATATTTTCAGTCTCCTGAGGGCAAAAAGTTGTTGTCGTGTCCTCTTCACGACTTTCTTGGTGTGTTTGGACCATGATCCTATGTTGGTGATGTGGACTCCAAGGAACTTAACTCTCAACCCGCTCCACTACAGCCCCGTTGATGTGAAGGGGGGCCTGTTCAGCCCTCTTTTTCCTGTAGTCCACGATCATCTCCTCTGTCTTGCTCACGTTGAGGGAGAGGTTTTTGTCCTGGCACCATACTGCCAGGTCTTTGACGACCTCCCTATAGGCTGTCTCATCGTTGTCTGTGATCAGTCCTACCACCATTGTGTCGTCAGCAAATTTAATAAGGGTGTTGGAGTTGTGCTTGGCCACGCAGTCATGGGTGAGCAGGGAGTACAAGAGTAGACTAAGCACGCACCCCTGAGGGGGCCAGTGTTGAGGATCAGCGTGGCAGATGTGTTGTTACCTACCCTTACCACCTGGGGTAGCCCGTCAGGACGTCCAGTACCCAGTTAGCCCCAGGGTCCATAGCTTAGTGATGAACTTTGTGGGCATTATGGTGTTGAACGCTGAGCTGTAGTCAATGAACAGCATTCTCACATAGGTGTTCCTTTTGTCCAGGTGGGAAAGGGCAGTGTGGAGTGCGATTGAGATTGCGTCATCTGTGGATCTGTTGGGGTGGTATGCGAATTGGAGTGGGTCTAGTGTTTCCGGGATGATGGTGTTGATGTGAGCCATGACCAGTCTTTTTTATTTTATTTTATTTTATTATTATTGAATTTATTTATTTTTTAACCCCCTTTTCTCCCCAATTTCGTGGTATCCAATTGTTAGTAATTACTATCTTGTCTCATCGCTACAACTCCCGCACGGGCTCGGGAGAGACGAAGGTCGAAAGCCATGCGTCCTCCGAAACACAACCCAACCAAGCCGCACTGCTTCTTAACACAGCGCGCATCCAAGCTGGAAGCCAGCCGCACCAATGTGTCGGAGGAAACACCATGCACCTGCCATGACCAGTCTTTTAAAGCACTTTATGGCTTCCGATGTGAGTGCTTCGGGGCGGTAGTCATTTAGGCAGGTCACCTTCGCTTTCTTGGGCACAGGGACTATGGTGGTCTGTTTGAAACATGCAGGTATTACAGACTGGGTCAGGCAGAGGTTGAAAATGGTAATCCGTCTGGCCCCGTGGCCTTGTGAATGTTGACCTGTTTTAAGGTCTTGCTCACATCAGCTTTCCACAGAACAACTGGCGCTCTCATGCATGCTTCAGTGTTGCTTTCCTTGAAGCAAACATAAAAGGTATTTAGCCCGTCTGGTAGGCTTGCTTCACTTGGCAGCTCGCGGCTGGGTTTCCCTTTGTAGTCCGTAATAGTTTGCAAGCCCTGCCACATCCGACGAGCGTCAGAGAGGTGTAGTAGGATTCAATCTTAGTTCTGTATTAACACTTTGCCTGTTTGATGGTTTGTCTAAGGGCATAGCGGGATTTCTTTTAATAATCCAGATTATTGTCCCGCTCCTTGAAAGCGGCAGCTCTAGCCTTTAGCTCGGTGCGGATGTTGCCTGTAATCCATGGCTTCTGTTTGGGATATGTACATATGGTCACTGTGGGGACGACTTCGTCGATACACTTATTTAGGAAGCTGGTGACTGAGGTGGTGTTCTCCTCAATGCCATTGGATGAATCCCGGGAACATATTCCAGTCTGTGCTAGCAAAACAGTCCTGTAGCGTAGCATCTGTGTCATCTGACCACTTCTGTATTGAGCGAGTCACGGGTACTTCCTGCTTTAGTTATTGCTTGTAAGCAGGAATCAGGAGGATAGATTTAAGGTCAGATTTGCCAAATGGAGTTTGAGGGAGAGCTTTGTATGCTTCTCTGTGTGTGGAGTAAGGGTGGTCTTGAGGTTTTTTCCCTCTGGTTGCACATGTGACATGCTTGTAGAAATGAAGTAAAACGGATTTAAGTTTGCCTGCATTAAAGTCCCCGGACACTAGGAGCGCCGCTCCTTGTTTGCTTATGGCCTTATACAGTTCGTTGAGTGCAGTCTTAGTGCCAGCATCGGTTTTTGGTGATAAATAGAAGGCTACGATAAATTTAGATGAGAACTCTCTTGGTAGATAGTGTAGTATACAGCTTATCATGAAGTACTCTACCTCAGGCGAGCAATACCTCGACTTTCTTAATATTGGATATTGCGCACCAGCTGTTATTGACAAATTGACACACACCACCACGCCTCGTCTTACCGGACGTGGCAGTTCTGTCCTGCCGATGCACAGAAAACCCAGCCAACTGTATATTATCCGTTCCACAAAGCTAGGAGTACCCGGCATGTTCTGTACTGGGTTAAAATATGCATCGATATTCAGTTCACAGGGCTCAAATCTGTCATATTTCAAATGAATATTTATTCACTCCAGGACATCCCGGTTTAACCAACAACATGGGATAATACAATTAATATACCAATCTCCTTCATTTACTCACTGAAAAGAAGGTAGTTTGGTGTGTTGCTGGCACTCGTGACTTGAGCTGAATGTTTTTCCTGAATGCTTTTCCACATCCCTCAAAGCAAATGACACACCCGCAACCAAAGTACTGCATTTCACAATACCTGTGCTGTGTTCAACCAGAAAACTGACAAAGACCTACTGAAAATGTAGTGCGCCACATTCATGCGGTTTTTCGTCATGGTTGTGTTTACGATTAAGATGTTTCTTCAAATTGTAATTTGTGGTGAAGGCCTCTGTGCATCCATATACTGTACATATGTCAACAAACAGAACCACACAATTGTAGCCAGAACTCCTCGTACTCAATATATCTCAAATGTCTGCACTCAGGGGCTAAAAAACACAAATACTCAGCTGAAGAGTCTCACCACTGTGGCTCCGCTGGTGCCAAGCTAGGTGGTACTTGGTGCAGAATGACTTGTCACAGCTGTCATGTTCATACACAAATGGTTTCTGCAAACTTAAAGCACATGTGTATAGGAAAGAATTGTTGGTATGGTGGCATTAAATGCACAATGTCAATGTGTGATATTTCCTCCATTCAATAATCATTACAATTAATACAAATTTCATTGATTCTTGAAAAACAATAACATAGCTAGCTAGCCATGACTTTTTTAGCCTACAACACTCTTAGTGTTCATGTTCTGTGTATACACAAAAATGGTGATCTCATGTAGTGTCAGTCCTTGCATCCACTATGAATTTGAAACTGGTTTCATTCCCCCAGCCTCCGCCTGGATGACACAACTCACAGTGCAGGGAGAGCTGTGACGCACTGGTCTGGACAGGAGGCTGTTGTAAATGCAGTATTCACTCAGACATTGAGCCGGCACATTGATTGGTTCTGTGTGGGTGTTTGAGCGAGAAAGACACGGAGAAGAACCAACTACATATTGTGAAGTCATTTTTTAAAAAGTATTATTCTGACTGCAGAGAGAGGGGCTCCGGAGTTGGAGACTTGAGGCAACAATTGCAGAAGTGGAGTTTGAGTCTGAAGCGAGAAGAGCTTTGAGTAAAGTTGGGGATGATGAATAGAACACAGTAGTGTCAAAGAATGGAACAAAAAGGAAATAGTCTAAAATTGAAGTGGATGACAAGTGTATGTCGGGAAAGGATTTGTTTGTTATTGGGATGCGATATTCGGATAAGAATGTTTATCTGGGAGATCTGTTTGAGGTATCGAGGAAGGTGAAGCAGGTGCTGGGAAAAGTGGAGTCAGAGTGATCAGGAGTGGGCTTGGTCTGATTAATTCTGTTTCTGAAGAACAGAAGAAGAGTGCATTGGGCATCACAAAAATCTTGACATCCCAGGTAATGTGCTTTGAACTTCGGAGTAGGGCGCCTGTTAAAGGAGAAATCTCCGGGTTGTCGTAGAAGTTAAGGCTGAATACATCAAGAATCATGTCCCAGATGTGGTTGGTGCCTGTCACTTTACCCGCATGGTGAATGGAGAAAGGGAGGAAAGTTTGTCGGATCTGTTTTTAGATTAAGAGAACCTCCCTACGTGTGTAAAGCCAGGCTATGTAAGGCATTATGTAAGAGAATTGGTCCCCAAACTACTACAATGTAAACTATAAATGATTTGGCCATGTTTCAAATGTTTGCAGACGGATGGAGTATGATGAAGATCGGAGTGAAGAAGGTCAGTGTTGGGATGGGGATCATGACCCAGAGTCCCTGGTGTATCCTGTAAGGGCCATGCTGAAAAAAAACAGCATACATTGACTGTACAAAACATTTAGCCCCCCCCCCATGTGGACAAGGTGTTGAAAGTGTTCCACATCAATGTTGGCCCATGTTGACTCGAATGCTTCCCACAGTTGTGTCAAGTTGGCTGGATGTCCTTTGGGTGGTGGACCATTTTTGATACACACGGAAACTGTTGAGCATGAAAAACCCAGCAGCATTGCAGTTCTTGACACAAATAGGTGCGCCTGGCATTTACTACTGTTGTGGAAATTCTTACACAGGGACAGTGAAAGTCAATCTTAAATGAATAATTATTTTATCAGCACACTGGAGAGGTTCCGACAAACTTGATGAACCACAGTGAACGTCTCCCAGGAGCTCTAACGGGGCAGTCCCGTTAGTTCCCTTATATATGGACAAGTTATATTTGCATGATTTAGCTTTTTCATCATTCATAATTAATGTTTGCTTCATTCATGTGATGACTAAATTTTGGTCATCCATGTTACAGACTAATACCTCAAAATGCTTTTCTCTCTAAGCAGAGACCTTGAAACTGAGATATCCCTTTCTCTAAACAAGGTTCTGGGTGTACTGCCAAATTGCAGATATCGTAAGGTAGTTGTAAGGTTCTGTGTTTATTTTCTTAGTCAACCTTGCATTCTGTTTCTTTGTGTTCTTGAACGTAGTCCTTTCTTTTAATTTTTGTTCAATGATTTCACCTGTGTTAGTTACTCACCTGGTCTCATCAGCTCCTTATTTAGTTTAGTTCACTCTGTGCCTTTGTGAGGTATTGTTAGTTTTGACTCTACGAAGCCTTTTCCTAGCTCGTTTGTGAGAACCAATTATAGCCTTCAGTCCTAATTTTGATTCACCTGCCTGTTTGCATACCTGTGTATGACCATTGCCTGCCTGTGACCACGATTCCTACCTTCTGCTAAGGTGCAATAAACACCTGTGGCGCCCTCTGCTTGAATCTACACCTTTTTCTCCCTGAGTATTCTTTACAGAATACCTCTCCTCAAAAACAGAATGGATTCAGCAGAGCTACAGTGGCGCCTAACCCGACAAGAGCAGGGTGGATTTTGTTGTGTCTCAACTCACAGGCAAAGCCCTCGATTAGGCCACTGCCATATGGACTGCCAACAGCACAGAACTCGGACCTGAGACCCATTTCCACACCTTCTTCAAAGAGGTATTCGATGACTCTCCTTCCGGTCGTCCTATAGGAGACCTCCTCATAGAACTTCAACAAGGACGCAATTCAGCTGTCGAGTTCTGCACCATGGCTGCAGGGAGTGGATGGAGTGAGGCTGCTTTACTTACTGTCTACTGAAGAGGGCTCAACAGAGAAATTCAGGCGGAGCTGGCCTGTAGAGGTGACCTTCAGGATTTAAATCAATACATTCGTATGTCCATCTCCATCGACCGCCTCATCGCCGACCGCTGAAGAACTCTGCCACCCAGGATCCCGAAACCCTCATTCCATGATTCTGTCATCCCGTCCGAGTCTTCCAGAGCCCAAGCAGTTGGGCCGTGCTCCTCTCCCGTGTATTGAATGTCAAAGGCAGATCCAAGAAGGGATTAACAACATGGATGGGGCAGCCTTTGGGTACGGGCATCATTACGCACCTGACACAGAGCGTCACCCTCCAGATTGGAGTCTTCCACACCGAAACCATTCAACTCATGGAACTCTCATCCTCGGACACCCCTGGCTTTGTTGTCACAACCATGCCATCTCGTGGCGACAAGGTGAACTACTGTCCTGGTCTTCTACCTGCTTCAACAGTTGTCTTAGCCTACCCTGCAGAACCACCACCATTGAGGACTCGGCCTCCGCAGTGCCACCCACCATACCATCTGAATACGCCCAGTACAGCAATCAATGTCTTCAGCAAAATCAAGGCCTCCACTCGCCCAGGGGACTGTGCTAATGACTTACTCCCTGGAGTGTTCCCACCGAAGGGCCGTGTTTACCCCCTATCTATCCCGGAACATGAGGCAATGGAGAACTACATTGATGAAACACTCAAACGCTTTCATTTGTCCCTCTTCTTCCCCGGCTGCATCCCGCGTCTTCTTCGTTGGAAAAAAGGATGGTGGTCTCCGTCCATGTATTGATTACCCTTCCCTGAATGATGTCACGGTCAAGAACTGTTTTCCTCTGATCCCAGCGACCCTTGAACAAGTGGGCCACGGCAAAGTCTATAATAAACTCGACCTGTGAAGTGAATATAACCTTGTCCATATACGTGAAGTTGACGAATGGTAGACAGCCTTTATCACCGCACGAGGGCACTACAAATACCTGGTCATGCCCTACGGCTTTACTAACGCCCCTGCCGTCTTCCAATCCTTTATGAACGAGGTTTTCCAGGATATGATCAACCGCTTTCTCATCATCTACATTGATGACATCCTGATTTACTCTGAAGGAACACATACAGCATGTGCAAAAGGTTCTTCAACGGCACCTTGACCATAACCTTTCTGTTGAGACTGAAAAGAGCACCTTCCATGGAACCTCGGTTAACTTCCTCGGTTTCATACTGACACCTGGAGGGGTCAGCATGGATGAGAACACAGTCACCACCGTCGTAACTGGCCCAAACCCACCACCATTACGGAACTCCAACGTTTCATTGGGTTCTCCAACTACTATCGCCGGTTCATTCAGACCTTCAGTTCTACTGCCGCTCCCCTCACTGCCCTTACCAGCCAAAAGACCTGGACCCTTCAATGGACTGATACCGCCCTGACTGCGTTCAACAACTTGAAATGCGTATTCACCTCAGCTCCTGTCCTTCGCCAACCTGATCCGACCATTCCTTTCACCCTGGAGGTAGAGGCCTTAAGTAGGAGCCATACTCTCTCAGCGGGTGGAAACACCTCCAAAATCACATCCCTGTGCCTTCTTCTCCAGGAAGTTATCCTCCGCTGAGAGGAATTACGATGTGGGGAACAGAACTCCTCGCCATCTCACAGATCCTGGTCCCACATAGCTGTTGACTTCATCACAGACCTTTCTGAATCCTCTGGTAACACCACCATCCTTGTCGTAGTAGACCGTTTTTCAAAACTGTGTCATCAGGTTCCTCTTCTTCATTTACCTACAGTTGAAGTCGGGAGTTTAGATATACCTTAGCCAAATACATTTAAACTCAGTTTTTCACAATTCCTGACATTTAATCCTAGTAAAAAATCCCTGTCTTAGGTCAGTTAGGATCACCACTATATTTTAAGAATGTGAAATGTCAGAATAATAGAAAGAATAATTTATTTCAGCTTTTATTTCTTTCATCACATTCACAGTGGGTCAGAAGTTTACATACACTCAATTAGAATTTGGTAGCGTTTCGGGTAGCCTTCCACAAGCTTCCCACAATAAGTTGGGTGAATTTTGGCCCATTCCCCTGACAGAGCTGGTGTAACTGAGTCAGGTTTGTAGGCCTCCTTGCTCGCACACACTTTTTCAGTTCTGCACACAAATTCTCTATAGGATTGAGGTCGGGGCTTTGTGATGGCCGCTCCAATACCTTGACTTTGTCCTTATGTAATTTTGCTACAACTTTGAAAGTATGCTTGGGGTCATTGTCCATTTGGAAGACCCATTTGCAACCAACTTCCTGACTGATGTCTTGAGATGTTGCTTCAAAATATCCACAATTGCCCTTCCTCTTGATGCCATCTATTTTGTGAAGTGCACCAGTCCCCCTGCAGCAAAGCACCCCAACAACATGATGCTGCCGCCCCCGTGCTTCACAGTTGGGATGGTGTTCTTCGGGGTTGCAAGCCCCCCCCCCCCCCTTTCCTCCCAACATAACAATGGTCATTATGGACAAACAGTTCTATTTTTGTTTCATCAGACCAGAGGAAATTTCTCCAAAAAGCACGATCTTTGTCCTCATCTGCAGTTGCAAACCATAGTCTGGCTTTTTTATGGGGGTTTTGGAGCAGTGGCTTCTTCCTTCCAGAGCGGCCTTTCAGGTTATCTTGATATAGGACTCGTTTTTACTGTGGATATAGATACTTTTGTACCCACTTCTTCCAGCATCTTCACAAGGTCCTTTGCTGTTGTTCTGGGATTGATTTGCACTTTTCGCACCATAGTACGTTCATATCTAGGAAACAGAACGCATCTCCTTCCTGAGCAGTATGACGGCTGCGTGGTCCCATGGTGTTTATACTTGCGTACTATTGTTTGTACAGGTGAACGTAATACCTTCAGGCGTTTGGAAATTGCCGCCAAGGAAGAACCAGACAAAGAGGCACTGAGTTTGAATGTAGTCCTTGAAATACATCCACAGGTACACCTCCAATTGACTCAAATGATGTCAATAAGCCTATCAAAAGCTTCTAAAGCCATGACATCATTTTCTGGAATATTCCAAGCTGTTTAAAGGCACAGTCAACTTAGTGTATGCAAATTTCTGACCCACTGGAATTGTGATACATTTAATTATAAGTGAAATAATTTGTCTGTAAATAATTGTTGGAAGAATTACTTGTCATGCACAAAGTAGATGTCCTAACCGACTTGCCAAGACTATAGTTTTAATGACTCCGACCTAAGTGTATGTAAACTTCCAACTTCAACTGTACCTTATTTAGCGTATGTTCCAGCAGGTGTTCCGTCTGTATGGTAGGATATCGTCTCTGACTGGGGGCCCCAGTTTGTCTACCGGTTGTGGCGAGCCTTCCGTGACCAACTGGGGGTACAAGAAATAGGGAAGTACAATGTTCTGCCTCTCCACACGACTGGAGTCAGTATATGGCCTGGGCCGAATACGCTCAGAACTCACTCATGCATTTATCCCTCCGCCTTACTCCGTTTCAGTGTATACTTGGTTACCAACCCCCCCCCATATTTCCCTGAGAGGTGGAGCCTGGTATTGTCCCAGCCGTCGATGACTGGTTTTGGCGTAGTGAGCGGGTATGGGAGACCGCTCACCGGCATCTGCAGGAAGCCTCTAATATATAGAAACGCTTTGCTGACAGACGTCCCTGACCTATGCCACTCTTTCACACCGGACAGCGTGTGTGGCTCTCTACCAGAGACATCCGCCTTCCCTGCAAAAAGTTCTGTCCTCGCTTCATTGGTCCCTTCAAAACAGCAAAGAAGTTGAGCCTCGCACTTAGTTGTTGTGGAAATTGACCCGCTATACTGTTTAATTTCTGCGTCTTGGTCATATTGCTGTCTACTTTTAAATTACACAACCAGGCCTTTATAGCCTATCGTCTAGTTAGGCTATAAGACGGAAAATAATGTTTTGTGACAACTGCACTGTGATTTAAATTTTGTGAGAGAAAAAATAAAAAAACTTTTTTTGGTTCGGGGGTTTTCTTAACATTAGGGATCCCAATTTCGTTTAAACATTTTAACGTTTAAACGTTCACACCTCTAGTCTAAAATATGTTTTATTTGTGCCAACCATTAGTGTGTAACGGTTTTCTGTAAGCGAAGGAGAGTCGGACCAAAATGCAGCGTGTAGATTGCAATCCATGTTTAATCATAAAAACGTAAACACGAATCAATACAAAAATACTACAAAAACAAGAACGTAATGAACGTAACGAAAACCGAAACAGCCTATACTTATGTAAACTAACACAACGACAGGAACAAGGACACTAAGGACAATCACCCACGAAACACACAAAGAATATGGCTGCCTAAATATGGTTCCCAATCAGAGAGAACGATAATCACCTGACTCTGATTAAGAACCGCCTCAGGCAGCCATAGACTAACGCTAGACATCCCACAAAACCCCAAGACAAAAACACACCACAATAACCCATGTCACACCCCTGCCTGACCGAATAAATGAAGAATAAACATAATATATTTCAATCCGCCAGTCAGTCCACCTTCGCCGCCGACCATGGCCTAGTAGTCCTCACCCAGAACCCCACTGGACTGAGGGGCAGCTCGGGACAGAGGGGCAGCTCGGGACAGAGGGGCAGCTCGGGACAGAGGGGCAGCTCGGGACAGAGGGGCAGCTCGGGACAGAGGGGCAGCTCGGCACTGAGGGGCAGCTCGGCACTGAGGGGAAGCCCGGGACTGAGGGGAAGCCCGGGACTGAGAGGAAGCCCGGCACTGAGAGGAAGCTCAGCACTGAGAGGAAGCTCAGCCAGGTAGTTGGATCCGGAGTCTGGCTGACTGGCGGATCAGATCCTGGTTGGTTGACTGGCGGATCTGGAAGAGTCTGGCAGATCCTGGCTGACTGGCGGATCTGGAAGAGTCTGGCTGACTGGCGGATCTGGAAGAGTCTGGCTGACTGGCGGATCTGGAAGAGTCTGGCTGACTGGCGGATCTGGAAGAGTCTGGCTGACTGGCGGATCTGGAAGAGTCTGGCTGACTGGCGGATCTGGAAGAGTCTGGCTGACTGGCGGATCTGGAAGAGTCTGGCTGACTGGCGGATCTGGAAGAGTCTGGCTGACTGGCGGATCTGGAAGAGTCTGGCTGACTGGCGGATCTGGAAGAGTCTGGCTGACTGGCGGCTCTGGCTGCTCCATGTAGACTGACAGCTCCTTGTAGACTGGCAGCTCCTTGCAAACTGATAGCTCCATGCAGACTGCCAGCTCTGGCTGCTCCATGCAGACTGACAGCTCTGCTGCTCCATGCAGACTGACAGCTCGGGCTGCGCTAAACAGGCGGGAGACTCCAGCAGCGCAGGATAGGAGAAAGGCTCCGACAGCGCTGAACAGGCGGGAGGCTCCGGCAGCGCAGAAGAGGAGGATGGCTCTGGCTGCGCTAAACAGACGGGAGACTCCAGCAGCGCAGGAGAGGCAAGGCGCACAGTAGGTCTGATGCGTGGTGCTGGCACTGGTGGTACTGGGCCGAGGACACGCACAGGAAGCCTGGTGCGGAGAGCTGCCACCGGAGGGCTGGGGTGTGGAGGTGGTACCTGGTAGACCGGACCGTGCAGGCGCACTGGAGCTCTTGAGCACCAAGCCTGCCCAACTTTACCTGGCTCGATGCCCACTCTAGCCCGGCCAATACGAGGAGCTGGTATATACCACACCGGGCTATGCACCCATTTACATTTACATTACATTTAAGTCATTTAGCAGACGCTCTTATCCAGAGCGACTTACAAATTGGTGAATTCACCTTCTGACATCCAGTGGAACAGCCACTTTACAATAGTGCATCTAAATCATTAAGGGGGGGGGTGGTGAGAAGGATTACTTATCCTATCCTAGGTATTCCTTGAAGAGGTGGGGTTTCAGGTGTCTCCGGAAGGTGGTGATTGACTCCGCTGTCCTGGCGTCGTGAGGGAGTTTGTTCCACCATTGGGGGCCAGAGCAGCGAACAGTTTTGACTGGGCTGAGCGGGAACTGTACTTCCTCAATGGTAGGGAGGCGAGCAGGCCAGAGGTGGATGAACGCAGTGCCCTTGCTTGGGTGTAGGGCCTGATCAGAGCCTGGAGGTACTGCGGTGCCGTTCCCCTCACAGCTCCGTAGGCAAGCACCATGGTCTTGTAGCGGATGCGAGCTTCAACTGGAAGCCAGTGGAGAGAGCGGAGGAGCGGGGTGACGTGAGAGAACTTGGGAAGGTTGAACACCAGACGGGCTGCGGCGTTCTGGATGAGTTGTAGGGGTTTAATGGCACAGGCAGGGAGCCCAGCCAACAGCGAGTTGCAGTAATCCAGACGGGAGATGACAAGTGCCTGGATTAGGACCTGCGCCGCTTCCTGTGTGAGGCAGGGTCGTACTCTGCGGATGTTGTAGAGCATGAACCTACAGGAACGGGCCACCGCCATGATGTTGGTTGAGAACGACAGGGTGTTGTCCAGGATCACGCCAAGGTTCTTAGCGCTCTGGGAGGAGGACACAATGGAGTTGTCAACCGTGATGGCGAGATCATGGAACGGGCAGTCCTTCCCCGGGAGGAAGAGCAGCTCCGTCTTGCCGAGGTTCAGCTTGAGGTGGTGATCCGTCATCCACACTGATATGTCTGCCAGACATGCAGAGATGCGATTCGCCACCTGGTCATCAGAAGGGGGAAAGGAGAAGATTAATTGTGTGTCGTCTGCATAGCAATGATAGGAGAGACCATGTGAGGTTATGACAGAGCCAAGTGACTTGGTGTATAGCGAGAATAGGAGAGGGCCTAGAACAGAGCCCTGGGGGACACCAGTGGTGAGAGCGCGTGGCGAGGAGACAGATTCTCGCCACGCCACCTGGTAGGAGCGACCTGTCAGGTAGGACGCAATCCAAGCGTGGGCCGCGCCGGAGATGCCCAACTCGGAGAGGGTGGAGAGGAGGATCTGATGGTTCACAGTATCGAAGGCAGCCGATAGGTCTAGAAGGATGAGAGCAGAGGAGAGAGAGTTAGCTTTAGCAGTGCGGAGCGCCTCCGTGATGCAGAGAAGAGCAGTCTCAGTTGAATGACTAGTCTTGAAACCTGACTGATTTGGATCAAGAAGGTCATTCTGAGAGAGATAGCGGGAGAGCTGGCCAAGGACGGCACGTTCAAGAGTTTTGGAGAGAAAAGAAAGAAGGGATACTGGTCTGTAGTTGTTGACATCGGAGGGATCGAGTGTAGGTTTTTTCAGAAGGGGTGCAACTCTCGCTCTCTTGAAGACGGAAGGGACGTAGCCAGCGGTCAGGGATGAGTTGATGAGCGAGGTGAGGTAAGGGAGAAGGTCCCCGGAAATGGTCTGGAGAAGAGAGGAGGGGATAGGGTCGAGCGGGCAGGTTGTTGGGCGGCCGGCCGTCACAAGAAGCGAGATTTCATCTGGAGAGAGAGGGGAGAAAGATGTCAGAGCACAGGGTAGGGCAGTGTGAGCAGAACCAGCGGTGTCGTTTGACTTAGCAAACGAGGATCGGATGTCGTCGACCTTCTTTTCAAAATGGTTGACGAAGTCATCTGCAGAGAGGGAGGAGGGGGAGGGGAGGAGGATTCAGGAGGGAGGAGAAGGTGGCAAAGAGCTTCCTAGGGTTAGAGGCAGATGCTTGGAATTTAGAGTGGTAGAAAGTGGCTTTAGCAGCAGAGACAGAGGAGGAAAATGTAGAGAGGAGGGAGTGAAAGGATGCCAGGTCCGCAGGGAGGCGAGTTTTCCTCCATTTCCGCTCGGCTGCCCGGAGCTCTGTTCTGTGAGCTCGCAATGAGTCATCGAGCCACGGAGCGGGAGGGGAGGACCGAGCCGGCCTGGAGGATAGGGGACATAGAGAGTCAAAGGATGCAGAAAGGGAAGAGAGGAGGGTTGAGGAGGCAGAATCAGGAGAAAGGTTGGAGAAGGTATGAGCAGAGGGAAGAGATGATAGGATGGAAGAGGAAAGAGTAGCGGGGGAGAGAGAGCGAAGGTTGGGACGGCGCGATACCATCCGAGTAGGGGCAGTGTGGGAAGTGTTGGATGAGAGCGAGAGGGAAAAGGATACAAGGTAGTGGTCAGAGACTTGGAGGGGAGTTGCAGTGAGGTTAGTGGAAGAACAGCATCTAGTAAAGATGAGGTCGAGCGTATTGCCTGCCTTGTGAGTAGGGGGGGAAGGTGAGAGGGTGAGGTCAAAAGAGGAGAGGAGTGGAAAGAAGGAGGCAGAGAGGAATGAGTCAAAGGTAGACGTGGGGAGGTTAAAGTCGCCCAGGACTGTGAGAGGTGAGCCGTCCTCAGGAAAGGAGCTTATCAAGGCATCAAGCTCATTGATGAACTCTCCGAGGGAACCTGGAGGGCGATAAATGATAAGAATGTTAAGCTTGAAAGGGCTGGTAACTGTGACAGCATGGAATTCAAAGGAGGCGATAGATAGATGGGTAAGGGGAGAGAGAGAGAATGACCACTTGGGAGAGATGAGGATCCCGGTGCCACCACCCCGCTGACCAGAAGCTCTCGGGGTGTGCGAGAACACGTGGGCGGACGAAGAGAGAGCAGTAGGAGTAGCAGTGTTATCTGTGGTGATCCATGTTTCCGTCAGTGCCAGGAAGTCGAGGGACTGGAGGGAGGCATAGGCTGAGATGAACTCTGCCTTGTTGGCCGCAGATTGGCAGTTCCAGAGGCTACCGGAGACCAGGAACTCCACGTGGGTCGTGCGCGCTGGGACCACCAGATTAGGGTGGCCGCGGCCACGCGGTGTGGAGCGTTTGTATGGTCTGTGCAGAGAGGAGAGAACAGGGATAGATAGACACATAGTTAACAGGGTACAGAAGAGGCTACGCTAATGCAAAGGAGATTGGAATGACAAGTGGACTACACGTCTCGAATGTTCAGAAAGTTAAGCTTACGTAGCAAGAATCTTATTGACTAAAATGATTGAAATGATACAGTACTGCTGGAGTAGGCTAGCTGGTAGTGGCTGCGATGTTGACACTACACTAATCAAGTCGTTCCGTCGAGTGTAATAGTTTCTACAGTGCTGCTATTCGGGGGCTAGCTGGCTAGCTAGCAGGTTGATTGCGTTACGTTACTTTAAAAGAACGACAATAGCTGGCTAGCTAACCTAGAAAATCGCTCTAGGCTACACAATTGTCTTAGATACAAAGACGGCTATGTAGCTAGCTGGAGACACCGTGCGCTCCACAGCATAACACGGTGCCTGCCCGGTCTCTTTAGCCCCCCGGTAAGCACAGGAAGTTTGCGCAGGTCTCCTACCTGGCGTAGCCATACTCCCTGTGAGCCACCCCCCAAGACATTTTTGGGGCTGACTCTCGGGCTTCCTTCCACGCCGCCGTGCTTGCTTCGCCATCTCCATTCTCCTATAACCTTCTTCGCACTGCTCCAGTGAATCCCAGGCGGGCTCCGGCACTCTCCCTGGGTCGACCG